>NW_026860870.1:0-214990 GCF_026571515.1 Ruditapes philippinarum
GGAAAAGGAAGAAACTAACTATGATACCCACCAACTGTCCAGTTAACACAGTAGGTAGAGTGTTTGGACTGTGTATCAAAAGCAACCCGGATTTCATGCAGGTCACATTCTTTCCCTACAAAGGTCCATCATACTATATGCAATACATAACAAATGAAGTTCACTATAAATGGCTTGGCTTTTGCATGCTAAAAATCATGGACAGTAAACTAAATAGACGATATTCAAGTTTCTTATATAAATACAGGATTTATTTTCGAGTGGTATGAAAATAAATATTTCACAAGTGGCAGTAGCCACAAGTGAAATGTGATAATTTTTATACCACAAGATAAAAATAATCCTGCATTAACAGAAAAAAAACTTGAATTTTCTGTTTATAACATGTATATACTTTTTCTCTTTTTTTACCTAATGAATAGGAACTATATACTTTTATACGTGTCCTGCTGTAATATAAGGAGGAAAGTGAAAGAAACACAACAACTTCTAACATTAAAACTTTTATTTAATATAATACAACAATAACATTTTAGAAATATAACCAACTCTATGTGTAACAGAATTTGTCAGGGGTATAATAATTATTTAGACATAAAAACTTCATAACCATGCCAAGACAATTAAGTTATTTTTTTACATAATAAAATGACTATTTGTATAACATCATGTAAGAAATGCATCAAATCTTGAAAATAAACAATGTATACTAAGGTTAAAATCAGATTAAAAAATCAAACAGATTTATGAAACATGATTAAAATTCAGATAATAACAATTAATATGTGGTAATATTAATTAGCAGATTAAAAAATACAAGAACAGTTTACATTTTTTTATAGATGTTTTTATATATAAAATCATGTCTTATTGTTTTGTTTCCATTATTTACACTTTAAGAAAATTTGACAATTCCCATACACACATTTTTCATACCTATCTAAAATTTCTTTTACTTGAAATGATAATTTTTCACAATGTATGTCTAAAAAAGATAATTTGTGTCTTAAAATGCTATCCATCTAACAAAAATTCCATGCCATGAAATTTCCTTGCAATACACACAATAATTTCCAATTTTTCCCATAATTTACAGGGATTTCTGTTTCACAATTTGCTACAATGTCGATTTCCCCCTGTCTTAAAGTAATTCTACATGTAATGTAGGTTCATTAATTTCCCATTCTATGCCTTACATCTTACTAAAAAAATATCCAAGTCTAAAAATAATTCCCAGGTTTATACATACATAAATTTCAAAGATTTTTACCCTCTACAAGCCTTGTAACCATTTGAATTATGTAAAATAAATGTAAAAATAATGTAATGTCCATAAAATAACTAACCCATAACATGCTTTAAATTTGGAATCGTCCATTTAAAGTTAAAGGATTTCAATATCAAAAAACACAAATTGAGTTACCAACAGTATAAGAGACTGACCTGAAGTGCATGAATGTACAGGTTGGCCTGAATCGATACAGGTGGCAAAAGCCAGAAGATTAAGAGTTGAATATATTAAAATGGCAAGATGTACAAAATGTGTTATGATCAATAAATGAGCCGCGTCATGACAAAACCAACGTAATGCGTTTTGCGACCAGCATGGATCCAGACCAGCCTGCACGTCCACGCAGTCCGATCAGGATCCATGCTGTTCACTATCAGTTCTCTATTTGTAATAGAGTTTGTAAGCTAACAGCATGGATCCTGATCAGACTGCTCTGATGCGCAGGCTGGTCTGGATCCATACTAGTCGCAAACACATTACATTGGTTTTGTCATGACGCAGCTCAAATATATTCTGTCTTTTTATCAACAAACTGTTTATTATAAAAAATCAAAGAAACAAATACCATAAATGATAATTCATATCAAAATGTCTTGATAAATTAAACAAACATATGATTTATCTATACACCAAGCTTGTACAGAAGTACTATGTATGAGACACTGTCCATCTTCCCAAACAATTTCTATAACACATGTTAAAAATAGAGCATGTCATTTTACAAAGTTGAAAGTAGCACAATGTCTTTATACAAGACATAAAATACAACAAACTCGTAATCCACTGATTTTTGTCAGCACCCATGCTCAAAGCAATCGAGTAGTTTGCCCCTCCTACCCAATTTCTATAGATATTTCACACTCCACTTTATCATCTTTCTTTCTTTTCCCATCGTTATTAGAACTTCTACTACCTCCCTTGCTTTCACTACCCTTTCCAGACTTCTCGCCCACAGACTCACTTTCCACATTAGGTTTTAAATCTGTACGTTTACTGTTACTAGTTTTTGAACCACTTGGTCTGAATCTTTCACCACCTTCTTTACTAATACTAATCTGTTCAGATTTAGTATTAAGTGAAGGTTTGTCTTTATTATATTCAGGTTTTGTCTTTTCCTCATTCACTTTGCTAGAATTTACTTTTGACAAAGGAGAGTCTGTTGAATGTTTTATAGGAATGCCTAAGTAAGAATGGGTATCAATTTGTTTAGGTGACCCATCTTGTCCCACTGTATAATTTCCTAGTCTCTCCTTGCTGCTTCTTGACCCTGACCTTGACGCTGCAGCCATCTCCTGAATTGTCTGCTTACTCAAGATGGGAGCACTAACCTTGAAGAGAAATTAAATAAAATCATAATTATAACTGAATAAGACAACAAAAAAACCTGCAAATAGCTTTTATTCCTAAATCAATAGCCATCACAAATAGGGGCCAAAACTGATATTTTCTTATTATCAAATGAAGGTCAATGTCTTATTTTGAATAATTCAATCTAAAATTTTAGTCATAAATTTTGTTTTATACATACATGTATAAACCAAAATCATCAATTAATAACTAAATTGTAGCAAATTTCATAAAGGGAAAAAAAAACTTTAAGACTTTAAAGATTATTTTCAGTTTTTAATCATATGGTCAAGGTCATTCTTAAATTGCTCCACTTGATGGTTTATCTTTAATCATTATTAGTCCAAATTTAAATTAAATCAGTCAACAAATAACACAATTATAAAAAGCGATTTTAGAAATGTTCAATGATTTTAGCCTTACTTGTAAAGGTCATTTAAGGTCAATGCCATACCTTAACTGCTCAACAAGACAATTGTATAATGGTATGTGTTGGTTTGTTAAAACAAGAGGGCCATTATGGCCCTGAGGTCGCTCACCTGTATATTAGCCCCCCCCCCCCCCCAACGTTGCAGGGCCAATTTAACCCAAGGGCTTTTATTTGCACAAACTTGGTAGACACCCATAAGAAGATGTTTCATGCTAAACATCTAAGCTCTAGCTCATTGGGCTTTTTAAAAGAAGATTTTTTTAAAGTTTTTACTATACACATGTAGTTAAAAACAATGACACCCCTGGGGCCGGGCCAGTTTTGACCTCATGGCTTTTATTTGAACAAACTTTGTAGACACTTACTAGAAGATGTTTCTTGCTTAACATCAAAACTCTAGCTATTTGGGTTTTTTCAAAGAAGATTTTAAATTTTTGCTATACACATATAAAGAAAATCAATGACCCCCGGGGCGGGGCCAATTTTGACCCCAGGTCTTTTATTTGAACAAACTTTGTAAACACTCACTAAAAGATGTTTCATGCTTAATATTTTAACTCTAGCTATTTGGGTATTTTCAAAGAAGATTTTTTAAGTTTTTGCTATACACATATAAGGAAAATCAATGACCCCCGGGGCGGTGCCAATTTTGACCCGAGGGCTTTTATTTGAACAAACTTGGTAGACACCTATTAGAACATGTTTGATGCTAAATATCTTAGCCATAGCTCTTTGAGTTCTTTAAAAGAAGATTTTTTAAGTTTTTACAATATGTATATAGGGAAAATCAATGACCCCCTGGGGCGGGGCCAATTTTGACCCCCAGGGCTTTTATTTGAACAAACTTGGTAGACACTTATAAGAACATGTTTTATGCTAAATATCTTAGCTCTAACTCTTTTGGTTCTTTAAAAGAAGATTTTTTAAGTTTTTACTATATGCATATAGGGAAAATCAATGACCCCCGGGGCGGGGCCAATTTTGACCCCAGGGCTTTTATTTGAACAAACTTGGTAGACACCCATTAGAACATGTTTGATGCTAAATATCTTAGCTCTAGCTCTTTGGGTTCTTTAAAAGAAGATTTTTTTAAAGTTTTTACTATATGCATATAGGGAAAATCAATGACCCCCTGGGGCGGGGCCAATTTTGACCCCAGGGCTTTTATTTGAACAAACTTTGTAGACACTCACTAAAAGATGTTTAATGCTAAATATCTAAGCTCTAACTCTTTTGGTTCTTTAAAAGAAGATTTTTTAAGTTTTTACTATATGCATATAGGGAAAATCAATGACCCCCTGGGGCGGGGCCAATTTTGACCCCAGGGCTTTTATTTGAACAAACTTGGTAGACACCCATTAGAACATGTTTCATGCTAAATATCTTAGCTCTAGCTCTTTGGGTTCTTTAAAAGAAGATTTTTTAAGTTTTTACTATATGCATTTAGGGAAAATCAATGACCCCCTGGGGCGGGGCCAATTTTGACCCCAGGGCTTTTATTTGAACAAACTTGGTAGACACTCACTAGAAGATGTTTCATGCAAAATATCTAAGCTCTAGCTCTTATGTTTTTTAAAAGAAGATATTTAAAGTTTTTTCTTTCGGTTGCCATGGCAACCAGAGTTCTGCATGGAATTAAATTCTTTGAACAATTTTTAAAGGTGACCACCAAAGGAACATTCCTGTGAAGTTTGGATGAAATTGGCTTAGTGGTTTATGAGGAGATGTCATTAAAGTAAAAGTTTACGGACGGACGGACGACGGACGGACGGACGCCGGACGAAAAGTGATCACAAAAGCTCACCCTGTCACTTTGTGATAGGTGAGCTAAAAATTATCAAATCCGTCCAAAAATATTAAAGTTATGACTTATTTTAGTACAATTCAATAATTTTACATTGAAGGTCAGTCATTTTAAGGTCAAGGTAAAACATTTGCTTAAAATGACGGTTTTATGGTAAGTCTTGTTTTGTTCAAGTATCAATCAAATCCATCCATTAATAACAAAATTATAGCTTATTTCAGCAAACTTCAACAATTTTTGTGTCAAACTTTAGTTGTTCAACATAACATTTTTAAGGCAAGTCTAGTTTTGTTTAAGTATGATTAAAACCCATCCATTAATAACAAAACTAAGGTCAATTTTAGCAAAATTCAATAATTGAACCTTTAAGGTAAAGATCATTAAAAGGTCATTAGTTTGACCTACTTGAGGGTATTATAAATTGTTAAATGGGTTTTTATATGTATGAACATAATATATCCATTACTAACAAAGGTATATTCAATTTCAGCAAAATTTAAGCAATTAACATTGAAGGTCAAGGTCATTAGAAAGTCAATCAAATTCCGTATGATATGCCCAAATAGATATCATGTCAATTATTCATGTCAATATTCATTCAAATTGGTTGAGTTGTTCAAAAGAAGAAGCCAACAAAGAAGGCCAGACAATCACAGCCTCAAACCATTATACCCTGCTCCCATTCATTGGCTCATTTGATACTTTGATATGTAATATATGTAATACTGTATACCAAGGGTATATTGATACAATAAAATAATATTTTATGAAACTAAAACTGATACTAAAATGCACATAGTAGGAAATGCAAGCCAGTTTAAACCCCAGGCCTTTTATTTGAACAAACTTGGAAGACACCCATTAGAAGAGGTTTCACAATGTTAAGTTTTTACTACACACATACATGTATAATGAAAAACAACATTTCTACCCCACCTCCCTCTTACCCCCCCCCCCCCCCCGGCAGGGCCAATTTTAACCCAAGGGCTTTTTATTTGAACAAACTTGGTAGACACCCATAAGAAGATGTTTCATGCTAAACATCTAAGCTCTAGCTCATTGGGGTTTTTTTAAAGAAGATTTTTTAAGTTTTTTCTATACACATGTAGTTAAAAGCAATGACACCCCTGGGGCGGGGCCAATTTTGACCCCAGGGCTTTTATTTGAACAAACTTTGTAGACAATTACTAGAAGATGTTACATGCTTAATATCTTAACTCTAGCTATTTGGGTTTTTTCAAAGAAGATTTTTTAAGTTTTTGCTATATACATATAAGGAAAATCAATGACCCCGGGGCTGGGCCAATTTAGACCCCAGGGCTTTTACTTGAACAAACTTGGTAGACACCAATTAGAACATGTTTCATGCTAAATATCTTATCTCTAGCTATTCGAGTTCTTTAAAAAAAGATTTTTTAAGGTTTTACTATATGCATATAGGGAAAATCAACTAGAACTATCGCTGAATGCGATTCATACCCCCACCAATGTCCTTGACAGAAGACAACTTGGAAAGGTGGTTAAGGGAATAACTTAAGTGACACAAATACATAAAAAGAAATTATCTCTGGTGAAAAAAAAGACTAATTGTACAGGTAATAGTAAAAATATCTATTATCAAATCATGTTCGAAACAGTTACAAATAACCTTTCATTTTCCCAATATACTAAACTTTTTATAAGTCAATTTTTGACCTTCAAGTGTGGCCTTGACCTTCAGCTGGCACAAGGGTAAGATGGGTTCTGCACATGGCCCAATTGGAGTGAACATTTGAGTAAAGTTTGAAGAAAATCCTTCCATTAGTATAGAATTTATAGAGCGGACACCACATATTGTCTAGTATTGATTGTATGTAAATTTAAAGACTTAAAAAGGGGCATAACTTTGTCAAAATCCAATACAGAGTTATGAAACTTGAAATGCATATCGTAATTGTGACACCTCATATATCTTTTAAGTTTCAAGCAAATAGCTATGCTAGTTTCCAAAATATTCAAGAACATGTTTTAAACAAGAAATTTCTAAATCAATTTTTTACCTTCAAGTCTGACCTTGAAACCCTTTACCCGCACAAAGGTGACATGGGGTTCGCACAAAACCTGTTTAAGTGACATTTGGGGAAAATTTGAAGAAAATTCTTTCCCTTAAAATTTGGTTTATAAGTACCAACATATTGTTAAAAAGTGATTGTTTATTTGAAAATTAAAAAGGGGCATAACTTTTTAAAAACAATACAGAGTTAAAGAAAATTTAAGCTATCTTAAATTTTACACTTTTTTTATATTTAAGTTTTAAGCAAATACCTTTTTAGATTCGAAATATTCCCCAAATTTTGTTAAAATTAAAGAACCTAAAGTGTGACCTTACCTTAAGCCCCCAAAAGAAATGACATGGGGTTTGCAAAACTTGTTTAGGGGAAAATTTGAGCCAAATTTGAAGAAAATCTTTCAATAAGTGTAGGACTTAAAGAGCGGACACGACATACTGTGTAATATTTGATTGTTTGATATTTGACCTTCAATTGTGACCTTGACCTTGAGCTGACACATGGGCAACATGGGTTCTGCACATCCCATTGTTGAAATGAACATTTGAGCCAAGTTTGAAGAAAATCTTTCAATTAGGTGTAGGACTTACAGAGCGGACACGACATATTGTGTAAAATTTGATTATTTGATATTTGACCTTCAATTGTGACCTTGACCTTAAAATGACACATGGGCAACATGAGTTCTGCACATCCCCTTGTTGAGGTGAACATTTTAGCCAAGTTTGAAGAAAATCTTTCAATTATTGTAGGACCTACAGAGCGGACACGACATACTGTCTAATATATGATTGTGTTTGATATTTGACCTTCAATTGTGACCTTGACCTTGAGCTGACACATGGGCAACATGGGTTCTGCACATCCCCTTGCTGAGGTGAACATTTGAGCCAAGTTTGAAGAAAATCCTTCAAGTGGTATAGGAGTTATAGAGCGGACACGAAAATGGAGACGGACCGACCGACCGACCGACCGACCGACGCGACAAAGCGAATCCATTATAGCCCCCCCCCCCACATTTTGTGGTGGGGGTATAATGACCCCCTGGGGCGGGGCCAATTTTGACCCAAGGGCTTTTATTTGAACAAATTTGGTAGACACTCATTAGAAGATGTTTCATGCTAAATATCTTAGCTCTAGCTCTCTAGGTTCTTTAAAAGAAGATTTTTTAAGTTTTTACTATATGCATATAGGGAAAATCAAAGACCCCCTGGGGCGGGGCCAATTTTGACCCCAGGGCTTTTATTTGAACAAACTTGGTAGACACCCATTAGAACATGTTTCATGCTAAAGATCTTAGCTCAAGCTCTTTGAGTTCTTTTAAAGAAGATTTTTAAAGTTTTTACTATATGCATATAGGGAAAATCAATGACCCCCTTGGGCTGGGCCAATTTTGACCCCAGGGCTTTTATTTGAACAAACTTGGTAGACACTCACTAGAAGATGTTTCATGCTTAATATCTAAACTCTAGCTATTTGGGTTTTTTCAAAGAAGATTTTTCAAGTTTTTGCAATACACATATAAGGAAAATCAATAACCCCGGGGTGGGGCCAATTTTGACCCCAGGGCTTTTATTTGAACAAACTTGGTAGACACCCATTAGAACATGTTTCATGCTAAAGATCTTAGCTCAAGCTCTTTGAGTTCTTTAAAAGAAGATTTTTTAAGTTTTTACTATATGCATATAGGGAAAATCAATGACCCCCTGGGGCGGGGCCAATTTTGACCCCAGGGCTTTTATTTAAACAAACTTGGTAGACACCAATTAGAACATGTTTCATGCTAAATATCTTAGCTCTAGCTCTTTTAGTTTTTTAAAAAGAAGATTTTTTAAGTTTTTACTATATGCATATAGGGAAAATCAAAGACCCCTAGGGCGGGGCCAATTTTAACCCCAGGGCTTTTATTTAAACAAACTTGGTAGACACTCATTAGAAGATGTTTCATGCCAAATATCTAAGCTCTAGCTCTTAGGATTTTTTAAGGGAAGATACTTAAAGTTTTTTTCTTTCGGTTGCCATGGAACATTCCTTTGAAGTTTGGATGAAATTGGCTTAGTGGTTTATGAGGAGATGTCATTTGAAGTAAAAGTTTACGGACGGACGACGGACGGACGACGGACGAAAAGCGATCACAAAAGCTCACCATGTCACTTTGTGACAGGTGAGCTAAAAATGCTTAACATGAATAATATTACATAAAAGGCTAACAAACACATATATACCTTGTTAGAACCAGAGCGTCCTGTTTTCTCTGAATTGGTCACATTATCCCTTTGTCTACCTGCAACACAAGGGAGATAAATACTATAATACTTCGATATTAAGCAAATAATATGTATCCCTTATTGACAAAAATGTAAGCAACTTCTCAATTCATATATGAATGAAACAGCGACACTGACATCCCGGTAAGTACAACAGCTCTCCCTATTCTTTGAAAAGTCAAGCTTAATTTGAGTATGTCACTTAACCCTTAACTGGCAGGAACCAAAAGTGATAAGCCTTTGCCACCAATATAGAGCCAGGCCAGCCTGCAGCTCCATGCAGTCTGAACAGGCTCCATACTATTGGTAACTCATTTTTTCTTTTTTGATATACAAATCCCTTTGAATAGACTGTTTCAAATTAAAAGCTGGACAGATCCATTATAGAAATATAGCAGGTTAAGATAGGGGCTATTAAGTAGCATACACAACCTTATCCAAGTGTAATGATGCTGCAAGCAGTTTTAAATAATCTCAAGTTACAAATAATACGAATACAAACTTTTTGATTTGTCCACAGCTGTAGAGGTTCTAGAGGTATGTGATGACCTTGAAGATGACCTTGTAGACTTCTCTGGTGTTGGCTTTCGTGCCGGGTTTGATCTATCTCTCTGCAAACAGTACAATTTATTTACAGATAATTCAGTTTGGCATGCTGTACATATAATTGATTACTACAATTATTCACATGAAAATAACAAAAATCAGAAAATAATGTAATCTATTTTAGCTCAAATGATTAACTATATTGCCTTACATGACATCAATGGTAACAATCTAGTATGTCACATATGCAAACAATATGTTTCGGCATGCTGAGAGCCCACATGCACATACTCCTTAATTATGGTTGATATTAGTTACCTCTGTTGCTTAGACACTCCAGGTGCATTTTGAAAACTGTTTGATAAAATAACATATCAATCCAACATAGGGTTATAAAACAAAAAGTTAACTCTTAGGTGGTATGTGTTACTAAAAAACGCAAAAATTTCTTCCTTTACTACCATCTACACATTAAGGTTGTTCATCCCTGTAAGTTTAAGTAAAATCTGCCATCCGGTTTAAGAGGAGTTGCGTTCAAAAAATTTCTACTTAGTATATAATGATAAAATCAACAAAGGGCCACAATTCTGTTAACTTTGGTTGCAGTAAAAATTCCTTCCTTTTCTGCCATCTACACATTAAGGTTGTTCATCCCTGTAAGTTTAAGCAAAATCTGCCATCCGGTTTAAGAGGAGTTGCGTTCACAAGATTTCGGGACGTACGGACGGACTGACGGACGGATGGACGGACAAGTGCAACGCTATATGCTCCCACATTGTGGGGGCATAACCAGAGAGTCTGAAGGCAATCATACTCATTTCAATTGATTTGAGGTTTTGCGTACCATTCAAGTTATACTCTGATACTACTACTTACATATGTTTTTTTAAAACTACACCTACTAAAATACTGTTTTAAATTTCAGCTGAAAAGCACTTTGTTCTTACTTTTTCCTTTGTAGAAGTAGAGGAATGTCTATCTCTGTCTCTCACCCTGCTACTGCTACGTCTGCTGCTGCTGTGACTATTGCTACCAGCAGACTTCTGAAATTGTCAATTTATTGAACACTGAAAAGTCACCAATATATGAATGACAACAATATTCTTGGCATACTGCCAAAAGGTAACATATGACACCTGCTTCTGGCACACACACTGATAAGGCATTCTCACACTAATTCAAAGTTTATTCCTTCAGTTAAATGTTCACTCTCCCTTCCAATCATCAACAAATCTCTCAGGCTCTAAGACAAGTAAATCAAATAACGCTTATATAGATACATTTGCATAGTATGTATATTTTTATATAACCTTCACTACAAACCTTATACCTTACATTATCTACTCCAAAACTAGAATCAATATTAGTTTCTTTCCAATGCTCCTACTTGAAATAATTATATTCCATTTCCTAAAACTAATCAATCGTCATTCAATGATTTCAACTTATGTACCCACATTTGTGTGCAACAGGAGCTGTTAGAAGAGATAACAAACTAACATATCTTCACACTGGACAGTAATAAAGAGATGTGTATCTGACGTATATCAAAGGAAAATCTATGGTCATGTTGCTTCATTAGAAAGCAAATGTAAAAATATTGCACAGCATGCATGACAGAAAACAAACAAACACAACCCATCCCCTCCCCTCCCTTTGGGAATTCTTAAATTTATTTTGAAAATATGAATTTTGTCATATCTATGTAATATCCATGATGATAAAATGTATCAATTTTATGTTTCAAGTTAAATATCCTTAGACCTGCTGAAATCAAAAGTGACAAGCCACTGCAAACAGTGCAGAACCAGGTAGGCCTGGCACATCCATGCTCTATACTGCTGGTAGCTTGATTTTTGTATTTCAATACTGAAAACCCTTTATCTTTGAATGGACTGTTCCAAATTCAAAGCAGGGCAAATTCAATAATACAAATTCAGCAGGGTAAGTAATGAATAAGATTCCACAAAAATAAAGCTTAAAATGAAGGCAAGGATATAGTGGGAATAATTAGTGAAATGTAAGTGCCAGAGTTAATTACATTCTTACTTAATATAGCCTTTACTCCTATATAAAATGATCTTGCTAGAACTTACTTTCATACCTACTTAAACATTGTCATTGGATCAAGCTTTCAATGCTACTTTAACTTAGCATAAATTCTTTACTTTAAATACTCAAATTGGTTCCTCTTGATGCCACATAAAGGAAGTACCTATGCTTCACCTAAATTATTTACCTCCTCTTGAAGCTACTTAAAATATCTAATTTTCACCTTAGTTCTTTGTTTCCTCTTAAGGCTACTTAAGGGATATATATATGCTTTATCTAAATTCTTTACCTCCTCTTGAAGCTACTAAAAGTATCTACACTTCACCTAAATTCTTTAACTTTTCATAAATCTACTTAAAGCTACTGTCCTATACAAAATGGGTCTAAAACATCAACAAATTTGTTTAAAGCTATCAAATATACATAGAAGTAAAATTTGCAGTTCCACAAGGTAACGGTTATTATGTTTCACTTGAGGCAAATATAAACACCCGTTATCACACCGGTTAACATGCAACAAGCAGGACAGCTTGATGCAGGTAGAACTAACTATATAAATGTCAGTTTTAAACCGGAATAATAATATCTGTCATATGTTGCGGTTCGGACCGGAATATCCCATTGGGCGGTAACGAGGCTTGCCGAGTTACCGCCCATGGGCGGGTTCCCAAGGGATGGATATTCCGATCCGAACCGCAAACATATGTAAGATATTTTTTCTTGCATATTCTGCCATTTTATTTCATATTTAAAATGTTCTACCTCAATATGATATATGTTCATGGAAATTAAAGTCATTTTATCCATTACTATTTTCTTACAATAGCGCATGAACTTACAACTTTAATAACAACGGCGAAATGACGTCATCCTAAGTACATATTTCCGTTCTAAAATGATGTCATTTTAACGCGGTTCATTCATTATGTGCGCTAAAATGACGTTGTTGTTTGGCACGCGACTCATCTGGCACCCCCCATGCCAGATAAAATTTCTGGCATGGGTAAAACTCACAGAAACGCCAGTCTGCTATGCAAGAATACCAAGATATGTTATTCTTTTTTTTTAGTCTCTTTTTATAGATATAATTTTCTCTGATATATTATGCAGCAATTGATTGCCGGATAAAAAACTTACCAAGTGCACAACTGTTCTACCTGCAACCAAAGGATCTACTTGCAACCAGTTAATGGGTGTGTTTATAATTTAAGTCAATATTTACAAAATTAAACATTGCAATGGTTAAAAGTTACAGCATAATAAACATTGCAATAGTTTACCTCAAAGTTTTTTTGTCGGACAAGACATGTATAAATCATCTAGTTAAATATAAATGTACAAGCCTGTGTTGAAATTTGATCTTGTCATGATATTTTATTTCAAAAATGCCCAACCTACAATGTGTGGGATAGTAGCTTTAAAGTGGATAGCTATGCTTTGTCTAAGTTTCTTTACTATTCATAACTTAGCATTTCTATTTAAACTAAATCTTACTATAGCTGCTTGAAACAAGTGTCAATCTTGTACCTAACATCCATAACTACTTAAATTGAATATTTTCACTGAAAATAGCCTTAAAAGCTACTGATACTCAGCACGTAATTACTTAACGTAATATAATACAATGTACTAAAAAATTGAGGGATATGCATTTTTTACAGATTTCCTAACTTTCTGATTTATTTAATATATCTCACACACAGCTTTAACAATTACCATATATAAATAATTTGTCACACTATTTACATTTCATTTAATATGCCAATATACAGTTTAAAATCTCATCTGCAGAAGTACTGGAGCTGTCAAAAATATGATACAAACCTTGGAATCGGACTTATCTTTAGAACTTCTTTCACTGTCTTTATTTGTTTTTTCTCTTGATCTACGACTACTTCTTTCAGGACATTTATCGGCCTCATTTTTGGAACTGTGAATACCCTTGGAAGAGGCAAAGCTTTCTGTAGAAATTTTGTCTTTCTGTTGGCTGGGCTTATCAGTTTGAGCTACTGAGGTTCCACCTGCATCAACTTCATCCACTGTTACAAAATCATCAGGATTGAAGTCCATATCAAAGTCTTCTTCCTCAGCAGTGTCTATTGCTGGAGCCTTCTCATCTTCTTTATGTTCATCTACAGTTATAAAATCACCACCAAGGAAGATTTCCTCTATGTCTTCATCATCATCTTCATCCATTGGAAAGTGTGTGATACCTAATGGTGGGTTATCACCTTCTCTGTCAATCTCAACATTTTCAGGTAATGTCATTTCAGTATTCTCTTTAATTTCGTTAGCTCCATTATCTTTTTCTTTGACAATATCTTTATGTGTATCAGCTATATTGTCTTCTTGATCAGTGTCTTGTGCAGTAGTGGTAATACTCTGCATTTTCTCAGTATTCTTTTCAGGAGGAAGAACTTTATCTAAGTTTGCACTTTGGTCCGTTTTCTCTTTATTAACTTCTGGTTCATTGTAATTTATAACAGTAGCTTCTTCTTCTGTATTGTTATCTTTTGTTTCATCAACAGTCTCAAACTCTTCGTCAAGCATGAACTCAATATCTTCATTGTCATCATAAGGATCAGCCACGCCTGCCTCTTTAGGAACATCTGTCTCGAGTACTGAAGGTTCCATACTTATTTCCAATACACACACACTACTTGATTGTTCACCTTTGATTTCATCAGTTTTCTCTTCTCTTTTAGTTGTGTCCACGTTCTGTACATTCAAACTTTGCTTTTTAGGTGTTTTTATCATGATAGCTTCACTTATTTCTTTATACTTTAAATCAACATTCATTTTTAATTTTGCATCATTTTCAGATTTTAGATCTGAAACAGCAGATTGAGTATCATCAATATTAGTAATTTTACTATCTAATACCTTATGTTTACTAAGTTCGTCTCTAGTGGGTCTATCAATGGACCCAGTCTTATTTTTTCCATTAGGTTTGGGAATATTATTACTTTCACTTATCTCAACAGATACCTCTGTTACATCTACTTTAGACTCATTTTCTGGTATATTGCTATCTTCATTTGTGAGAGAAGGTATGCATATTTCAATTTCAGTTGGTGAATTTTCATCTGCATCATCTACAGTGACAAAGTCCTCACCAAGCTGAGATGCAATAAAATCATCAAAATCTGTTGGCATTGTTATGTCATCTGTATCTTCAAGTGAAGCAGATTTTGTCTCTATTTCATCTCCAGCTTTCCAGTTATCAACTATATCTATGCTTACTTCTGTTGTCTGTGACACACAGTTTTCCTTATCCAACATTATCTCATGATGTTCACTACTTGAACTTTCACTCCCTTTTTCATGTTTCTTTTCATTATTACTTTTTATTTCAATGGTTATGTCACACTCTTTTTCAACTTTGTTCTCTGGTACAGAAACTTGTTTTATACTTTGTGGTGCTCCATTTGCGTTCTTCACAGTTTCACTTCTTTTCATGGCTGAGGGCTCATTAGATGACAAACTTCTTTCATTATCATTTTCATTTGATTGTATACTTATGTTTACTATTGGCTTTTCATGCGGTTTAAGAACTTGATTTATTTTACTTTCAGAATTATTCTTCTTCACTGGACTAGTCATAACTATTTCAACAACACAATTCTCTGGTGCCGCATCTGATTCCTTTACAATGCCTTTTTCACAGACTGACTTATTTACAATCTGATTAGGAACATCTATCTCAATCTTTGTCAGATTTTCTATATTTACAGTGGAATTCTGTTCGACATTCTCATTTATTTGTCCTTCTCCTAGATTTGGTTCATTTTCCTTTGCTGTAATTACAACAACATTCTTTACTTGATGCTTTGTCTGATTTTCTATATTTACAGTGGAATTCTTTTCAACATTCTCTTTTATTTGTCCTTCTCCTAGATTTGGTTCATTTTCCTTTGCTGTATTTTCAACAAGATACTTTACTTGACTCTCATCTGTATTTGCTTCTTTTTCAGGTGCAACAATTTCATCACTCTTTTCTTCCCTGGGATTAATCTCGTCAACAATATCTTCAATGTCTATAAAATCATCATCTTCTTCCATCTGTTGTTCTATAGACTTGCTAATTAATTCAAGCTCATCTATGCTCAAACTTTCAACATTCATGACAGTTTCAGTTTCATCCAAAGTGTCATTTTTGGTGTCTACAATCAACTCTTTATCTTTAGAAACATGTTTATTACTGTCACCATGCTTCCCAATGGCAGATTCTTTATCATTACTTTTATTTTTATCAAAGCTTGCTTTATTGGCAGCAGAATTCTTTTCATTGCCTTTTTGAGTCCTGGATTCTTCTTTACTGCCTGCCTTGGGTGATTTTGTTCTAGATGTTTTTGAATCTGTCCTATCTCTACTTCTTGATCTTCTCCTTTTTCTTGAATGGTCATCTTTATTATCTCTCCTGGTGTCTCTGTCTGCAGATCTTCTCCTTCGGTCTCTAGAATATTTATCATCATGTCTAGTTCTAGTTGAATGTCTCGAGCTTCTTCTATCTCTACTTCTACTTTTGGATCGTCTTCTCTCTTTACTCCTTCCACTTTTCTCATCACGCCTTTTTGAATCTGATACCTGTTTCTTATTGGAATCTTTATTATCATCAACCTTAGGTTTTAAATCACTACTGGCCTCCTTAGTTACAGCAGCTGAGACACTCCTTTCATCATGAGCCACATTATCTTTATCAGATGATTTTGGAATCCTAACCCAAGCTGGCAGTTTCTTCTTAGGTTCCTCCATAGTTTTGTTCTCTCCTTGTTGAGTTGACATACTACTAGATGCAAGTTGAGCGGAGTTGTTTGCCTGCTTTGGAGTCTTGGATTTTGGAGATTCGTTAGTTGTCCCAGTATTTCTGTAATTAGTTATTCAACATGATTTAATTAAAATGTGCTCAAATGGGATTCGTTTTCAGAATGAGTAAAACAGTATTCAGCAAACAAATAAAACAGCAATTCATCAGTTTTGACCAAGTATGATTTCAATCATCTTAATATTTTGTTCCTGTATGCTATTTGTATTTCTTTTTCCTTCATTTTTCAACATGATAAGCATGAGCATTCTATGCACTTTCTTTATACTTGTAGTTTAAAGGTCTCATCAATTAAAACCTAGTTTACAAATCAAATCCTTTTTGTTGGGTTCTAAGTCATACCAACACTGTAATGGTTATAAGGCAACTTCACAGCTTTACTGATGGAGTAAAATGACAAGTCCCTGCTTTTTTTTCTGGTGGAGGAAGACATCAGGTGCTTCTCAATGCATTTTTCAGGAAAACAAGCATCTGAGGTCTTCCTCTGCTCGTAAGGCTGGAAAGTTTTAACGTTTTATTTTTTCAAGTTTTAACTTAATGAGACCTTTATACAAACAGCTATAAAGAAATTGCCTATCAGTGTACACAAAAAATGTGTGTTTAGCACAAATTTCAAATGCAACAACTGAAATATTCATTAATATTAAGTCAGAAATAATTTTGAGCTTGACTTTAAAACGATAACATTATGTTATGTCTTTCTCTATTTTATTTCAAATATTTCATGCTTTTTATGAAAGTTTGCCTCATTTTCAAAATGTCACATTCAGCTGCAAAATGCTAATTAATACAAATGACACATGCAATCTTGCAATCAAAAATTTATTTCAAAAATCTCAGGAGACACTAAGCTTATGAAAGTCTAGACCAAATCTTTGGAATATTTTAATTGACCATTTGCCCTGGCCATTTGAAAACTGCTACTTGGTCAAAAACTGATGATCTGTTTTCAGTTTGCAGTTACATACCCTTTCAATGTCCATTTAACAGCAATCTAACAGTAAAATCCCTATTTCTTGTCTTTTTACTTACCAGAAGTCATTACCAAAACCACGTTAATGTAATTTAAATTTGTTAAGTTGTGTTAATGTTGTTTGTGTATAAGAGAGAACATATCCATAACTTGTTTGTTTGTCTGTAAACAAACAAGTCAAAAACATAAATGATGATCAGTCTGTTCAAGTTTTATTATTATAGATGTATGCATACAACTGCCATGTGCCATTGTTGATTCACTATACTCGATCACTAAAGCTTTGCCCAAATTTGAATCGTATCCTTAACTGTAAGATCATAATACACCATCAAAGATCTCATTTCTAGGTTTTGTGTGCCATTTTTTAAGAGGGAAACATATTTGGGGCAACATAAAAAATCATTGTTTTTTTTTTCATATAACAATAAATTTGAAAATGCAATATGTGTCCCAGCACTGATCTTTAAAAAACATTGAGAACTTTTAACATGTTAAAAACTTTTTTATTCCCACAATTTCAAAAAAATGTTAGTAAATTGTAAACATTAACTGCTTATACAAGACAAAAGTTTTGTTTAAAAAGGGAAAATTTTGGCTTAGATATAAATGAACTGAATTCTTTAAAAAAAAGCTTTTTTGTTATTTAACAAAGCACAAAAAATTATAAATTTAAAAAAACTTTAAATTTAAAGGATAGAAATTTTAGAAAAACCATCCCCATAAGACATTAAAAATACAAATTCAGAGTTTTGTACTTGGGATTGGGATATTTTAGTGTATAAACAATTTAGATTGGGAATTTAGATAAAAATAAAAAGGGAATGTGGGAATGCACAATCATTTGTATCCATTTTGACCAATGGAGCCCTCTTATGCAGCAACAATAATGGTAAAACCTCTAATAAATGCCCATTAATGAAATCCATTGTATTAGTTATTAAAAATCAACACAAAAACATGCAATATTTTAAAACAAGCTATCAACTGCAAATTAATTTACAAAAAAAAAATCAATAAAATCTACAGAACATTTTATCATTTGCAATCTAAGTGCACATTGACTTAATTAATTAACTAAAAAAGTGAGAGCATGTTTGTGATAGATTGACTTTAGTTTTGCAGAATGATTGTGGATTTTTTTTCTTCAAAAAAGCTAAAATACTTACATCTGAGCTGTTGGATTGAAACCAAACTTCAACTGTACATCAGTGCCTATAATTATAATTCATCATATAAAACCAATATGACACTGAGCAAATAACAGAATACTTTCTGACTTTTTGTAAAATATGTAAAATTCATGAGAATTTTACAGTAAATAATTTCAAAGCAGACTTATCAATATATTACCATTACTTTATTGGTTAGATTTAACATCACACCAACAATGTAAAGGTCATACGGGGACTTTCCAGCTTTTATGATGGAGGAAGACCTCAGTTACCCTCAATGCATTATTTCAGGCTTAACTAGGCATCTGAGTAGAACCACCAACATTCTGTTTGATAGATGTATAAGCTTCCTTACATGAAAGAATCCAAAAGGCCCAAGCAGGATTCGAAACCACAGCTGTGAGGGGCAAATGGTTTGAAGTCAACAACCTTAACCTTTGGCCACAGACTTATACTGGATACAGAAAGCAGAAAATATCAAATCCATTACTTATATATTTTACTCTCATAAATTTGCACAATGCCATAGAGTAGAACAAAACCCACCTTGGGCAATCTTCTCTTCCTCTGCCAACATTTTAAGTTCTTTCTCTGAGGGAGGTAACTCTAACATGACACTTATGCTGAATTGTTTCCCTTCCTTCTTAACAACACCCTGTGCCAGAGTCTCCACTTTGGACATCAAACTTTCCATGGTGTCAAACTGTTTTTGTTTCAGCATGTCATGTAAAACAGGATGATTTTTCTCCTGTAAATCAAATATAACATACATGTAGATCAAGTAAATGAGTAGAACCACCAACCTTCTGTAAGATAGCTGGAATGCTTGTGAACATGTAATCAAAAAAGAAGTTTTAAGCAAATATGCAAACATTAATAAAAACTTAAGGCAGCATGCCTCCAAATCCATGCTCTCCAGCTTCATGTAATTTTCATAAAATTTTAAAAATGTATCTTAAAGTTAAATATTACGGAATTAGAAAAGGAAAAAAAAAATGAACATTGCAAACAACAATTAAACACGTAAATTACCCAAAAGTGATCAAAATAAGAAAATAATGCACTCACTGCATTAGTAACGCAGTAGATATATACGTGATAAAAACTGCAAAATTAGTACCCTAAATTACAATTATCATGTAAATTATTACTAGAATCTTAAATCTTTTTACTTTTCTTAAAATCCTAGTATATTTTCCTCAAATTAAATATTCTCGAAATATTTTGGCTCATCTGGAGGCACGCAGCTTTAAACCTCACATGGAAAATTAATTGCCAATGTGAGATAATATGATAAAGACCTACGAGATAAAGAATCCTGTGTTTAAGAGATACAATATGAGGTGTTATAGCCTTCCAGTTGATCCTGTCCTGACACATCTCACACATATACCATGGCTCTGCACTGATATCCTTCTGCTGAAACTCTGTCATCATTTGTAACCCTGAATTATATGTATGTCAGCATACCATTGAATAATACAAAATAAATTGATGTATTCATAAAATGGAATATATATACTAGTTTGATGGATTAACAAAATGAAATTTACATAGTAGTTTGAGTCCATGGAATTAACAGAGTAGTTTGAGTCCATGGAATTTACAGTTTGATGGCATCATAATTTCCAGAAAATACTAAATTCCTAGATGAATTGTTAAACATTATCCAACTTAGTCATCACTGATTGCATATTTTGGAAATTATAACTTTCATGAAACACATACATATTTTCATATTTTGATATCAATGGAGATGTCCTGCAATATACGAGGGTTGTCCCAAAATGTCGTAGACTATATTATTTTGTCTTGAAACCGACATGATCTCTTTATAAAATTTACCAGATATCTTTGTTGGTCATTTGTGAATTTAGATGTACATGTAAGTCAGAAATCATGATGGCTTTTACAAATGAAATGTACTTACCAATGAGTGGATAGTTACTAAAGGTTGAGGTATAATTCATCATAAATTTGGACTTCCTAGCACAATTTACAATTCCACCAAGCTCCATCCTTTTCTTAAGTCTCTCTAAATAAATAATAATAATAAAATTTATAACATGTTTTCATCAAACAGTAAAATTATTAAAACATAATTTCACAGTAGCCATAGTAACTGTTTTTTGGAGGTGGATTAAAGAATATATTATAAATGAAAGGGAATTCACATGGAATATACTCCTTCACAAGTAAATTGTATTGTAAACTTATGTCAGGATGGGGAAAATAAATACAATTCTTTTACAGTTTTTCTAAGTTTATAACAAGTATTTCGGCAACAACAGTGTCCAGTGAGTAAATAGTAACTGGATATAAATACATACCAACTGACAAGTTTGGATAACAATGTCGTTTGTAAGATGTTTACTGTATTTGAACTTTGGCGGTTTTTAAACTTTATTTACATTACTTGGAGGTCAAAACCGAAGTGACAACATTGGTTGGATTCCGACTTTTATAACGTTTGATGTTTGAAATCCACCAATGAAACAACAGAAATCCAAAAATCCTCAATGGACAGAAGGCCAGATTTCTGAATCTGAAATCTTGGATTTCAGTGGCGGCCATATTGAAATCTCATATAAAATCTAGATACGAAAATCGTTAATATACAAAAACATGTAGTGAATACTTAAGGATTTCGGACCTTAATCAATCATAAACTTTACATTAATTACGTTCTTGAATTCTTGAATCTTGTTCTTGTAGAAGTCAACAAATTATGAAGCTATAGGATTTCACAATGTCACTTGGATTTCATTATAAGTTCTGTTGTAAGTACATTTCAGAAATATGCTAGAATGTCAGATCCATACAGTATGCATACGATATGGTGGAAGCACAGAAATATTTGCACACATCATGACAAAAAAGTAACAACATCCAATTGAACAGAGCAACATGGACATTGTGACATCATAAAGGAGAGTATGAAATAAGTCAATAATAACAATGACTTAAAACAACTTTAAAAATCATGAAATTAATAGCAAATCAGTTTGCTTTGCATATCAAATCAAATGATATTTCATTATAAACACCAGCTGTTATATTTTAACTTGTGGCATGAAAATATTGCATCTGATGTTCACTTCATGAACTACAGTTAGGTCATACATGCAAAACAAATAAACATTTACATCTCATTGAAAAAAACTAAATAAATACAAGACCGGTATTGAAATAACACTAAATCACAAATTAAAAGGAATGTAAACTAAATATATTTACTGTGTTCTGTGTCCCAGTCAAACAGAGGGTCTTCTCTTCTAGACACTGAAAATTCACAGACAAACAAAATTTATCACATATCTGTGCCGTTTTTGAGAAGCCGTAAAAATGGATTGCACAACCATGCATTTATGTGGACATGACATCTCTTACATTATAAACATAGTGTAAAGATGTGCTAATTGTTAGCTTTACACTACAGGCAAGCCAATGCAAAAATGATTCTTTTTTACCTTAAATAGTCTTTTTTTTTGGGTATGTGACAAATAGAATATTATAACCCTTTTAGTTTATGGTTGAGAATATTTTTAACAGTTTGGGAAAAAGATACTATTTTCGGGTCTAAACGAAATTTGGACCTAACATTAGCTAGAAAATTAACAAAAATCAAAAACCTGTCATTTACTTATCACCTGTCTCTTATTATTTTTAACTTACTTGCCAAAAATATTTATTCAATTACTAAACATGTAAAAACTGGGAACATAAACATGCATGTTAATAAAACTTCAAGTCTTATAATGCTACTGATCTTATTTGCATTTTAAACTCACTTATTTCATCAAAATTTACTGGTCCACTTTTATTTCCATCAGGACTAACTCTTGAACTTGTCGTTGGTCCACCAGATTCTGAACTTTGACCTGTCAGATTTTGTACATACTGTCCCGACTGCTGATTGGGTATTGTTGTTGTTGTTATTGTTGTCTTGGGAACCACGTTTGTAGCAGGAGTAGTAGAAGCTGTCTCAGGTGCGTTTTCAAAGGTTTTTGACAGTTCTTTCCAGGTGATATTTGCTTCTTTCAGGTAGGCATCTATTAAATCATATAAAGGAATTCAATTTTTTAACTGAACAAAGGAAAAATGTCTAATTTTATCAGCTAAACACATTTGCTATATATATTTATATTTCTTTTAAAGTATAAAAAAGGGCATGCTTCTAAATTTAAAACATAACAGCTTAACTACAATGTATTTACTTCATCTACAGTCCTTCATACACTAAATTTAAAATACAATCAGCATGAAAGTTTAAGGAATCTGGAACAGTTCATTAGAAAATTAAGGGATTTCAATACAAAAACAAGCAAATTCGTTGAATTTATATCCCCCGTCGAGTACTGGTTATTATTAACACAACAACTGAAGACATAAGGCTTTATTTATATATTAATCACGGCATAAACAGTAATATTCTTTGAACTTGATAAATATTCAGGGCAATAACAGAGCCATAACTTTGTGTTAAATAGTAAAATCTGGAAATGCCAATGAGATGTATGCATACTACATAACTAATCAAGGGCCATAAATCTGAGTTATAAGTATCTGACTGGAACAAGGCGACTATATGCACATCTCCTCTTAGTATCCCATAAATTTTCATTGAATTCCAGCCAGTAGTAGCAGAGAAGTAGCGAAGAAACAAATATTTTTCAATATGGATACTGCATAATCAAGGGCCATAACTCTGAGTTTAAGTGTCTGACCGGAACAAGCCGACCATATGCGCATCTCCTCTTGGTATTGAAGGTTCCCATAAAGTTTCGTTGAATTCCAGCCAGTAGTTGCAGAGAAGTAGCGCGGAAACGATTTTTACTCCATATGCATACTGCATAACTAATCAAGGGCCATTACTCTGAGTTAAAGTGTCTGACCGGAACAAGCCGACGATATGCGCATCTCCTCTTGGTATTGATGATTCCCATAAAGTTTCGTTGAATTCCAGCCAGTAGTTGCAGAGAACTACTCTGGAAACGACTTTTACTCCATATGCATATTGCATAACTAATCAAGGGCCATAACTCTGAGTTAAAGTGTCTGACCGAAACAAGCCGACGATATGCACATCTCCTCTTGGTATTGAAGGTTCCCATAAAGTTTCGTTGAATTCCAGCCAGTAGTTGCAGAGAAGTAGTGCGGAAATTTTTTTTTACTCTATATGCATACTACACAACTAATCAAGGGCCATAACTCTGAGTTAAAGGGTCTGACCGGAACAAGCCGACGATATGCACATCTCCTCTTGATATTGATGATTCCCATAAAGTTTCTTGAATTCCAGCCAGTAGTTGCAGAGAACTACTCCGGAAACGACTTTTACTCCATATGCATATTGCATAACTAATCAAGGGCCATAACTCTGAGTTAAAGTGTCTGACCGAAACAAGCCGACGATATGCACATCTCCTCTTGGTATTGAAGGTTCCCATAAAGTTTCGTTGAATTCCAGCCTGTAGTTGCAGAGAAGAAGCGCGGAAACGATTTTTACTCCATATGCATACTGCATAACTAATCAAGGGCCATAACTCTGAGTTAAAGTGTCTGACCGGAACAAGCCGACCATATGCGCATCTCCTCTAGGTATTGATGATTCTCATAAAGTTTCGTTGAATTCCAGCCAGTAGTTGCAGAGAACTACTCCGGAAACGATTTTTACTCTTTATGCATACTACATTACTAATCAAGGGCCATAACTCTGAGTTAAAGGGTCGGACCGGAACAAGCCGACGATATGCGCATCTTCTTTTGATATTGATGATTCCCATAAAGTTTCGTTGAATTCCAGCCAGTAGTTGCAGAGAACTACTCCGGAAACGAAATTCGGACGGACGGATGGACAGATGGACAACGCCAAAACTATATCCCCCTCCCGATTCCATCGGCGGGGGATAATTAAGTGATTTGATGACAATAATCAACAGAATAGAGGATGTTCAGACTGCACAATAAAAGACCTGGCTTTAAACTGGTGGCAAAGGCAAATCACCTCTGATTCCATTAAGATAAGGGTTTATTATAAATACCTAAAAGCATCCTTTTGTTGTTTTCTAGACAGACATGGTAACATGACTCAAATGAAATAACTGGTGTCTTCACACTACGGTACACCCTGTGTAGACTGCTGTAATGTTTTTCCAGATGGACAGCAATTCTGAATATATAGTTGCACATTGTGCATGGATATTCGAAGAAATGGCAATGTTTGTAGTGCAACTCAGCTGTGTTCCCATCTATAAACAAAGTCTGACACCGGTTACATATGTACTTCTTTATACCTGAAGAAAAAAGCAACAGATATTCATTTGTAAATCCAAATAATTAAAGATTATTAATTCCTGAAATTCATTTAACTTGTAATAACTGTTTTGAAAAATATTTTTTTTTTAAAATGTGGAAGAAATGTTCCTGCCGCAAATGCAGTTACTAAAATAAACCTCACACAAAAAAAAACCCAAATTACTTCAACACCTTGCCTTTAACAATCATTAAATAATAATAATATAACATTTTTCTCTCTAAATGTGTACTTAACACCTTTAACACATCACTTAATAAAATTTCTATATAAAGACATATAGTAAGATAGTGCGCTAAATCTTTACTTCCTTCGTGACAAACATTTACATTATCTTCATTTTCGGTCAGGTCTATATTACTACTAGAAATGTGTCCTCACGCCACTGATGCCCCAGCATGTAGCCAAAATTTCAGATGTTATAATATTTAGTTCCAAATTTGTTTACACAAAATATTTTTTTCATTTTAAGTTCATATCCCTTAAAACTATTCAATGTAACACAAACCATTTTTATACAAAGTTCAAGGCACTGAAACTTTTCAGTGTTAAACTTTTGTAAATTGCATATTTGTAGGCAAAATAATGACTACATACACTTCCACAAAAGTATGAGTGCTGAAACTGAAAGTTCAAAATTTTTCCAACATTCAGGAAAGATAACTTTGTCCAAAATCATTGCACCATGACAAAATTCAAACTTGAACTGCTTATTCCTAAAATGTATCTATATGTCAAATTTGAGTTGAATGTGTACAACCATTGGTAAGATAATGAACGAAAACTAAAAATTTCTGATTTTTTTTCAAAGTTCAAGAGGGATAACTCTGTCAGCTATCATCAAACCATGACCAAAATCGAACTTGACCAGTGTATTCTTGTCCATGTCCATATTTTAAATTTGAGTTGAATATGTACAACTGTTGGGGAGATAATGAACGGAAACTGAAAATTTCCTTTTTTTTGCAAAGTAAAAGGCACATTTCTCTGCCATAAATCATCAAACCATGACCAAATTTGAACTTGACCTGTGCATTCCTTTGACGTATCCATATGTCAAATTTGAGTTGAATCTTTGACATATCAATATGTCAAATTTGAGTTGAATCAGTACAACTGTTGGGAGATAATGAACGGAAACTGAAAATTTTATCAAGGTGCATAACTCTGTCAAAAATCATCGGACCATGACCAAATGCGCGCCTGCATTTTCTCATGACATATCCATATGTCAAATTTGAGTTGAATGTGTGCAACCGTTACTAAGATAAAGAACGGAAACTGATGAAGACGGAATGACGGAATTACGAAACAGGGTAACACTATATGCCCAAGCCATTTTATGGCGGAACATAATAAACAAAGGTACTTACCTATTCTAGGTTTACTCTCCTCACTTTCTGTCAAGTCTATAAACTCAGGAGCTTTAGATGAATACACATGAATAAACATTTTTGATAACTGAACATCTGCTGTATAATTGACAACAGGGACATTCTCTGTGATGTTGTGTCGCTTCTGTAAATGCTTCTCCAAAGCTTCATTAGATCCATGTGGAGCATTACACTTTTTACATTGGTAACCTTTGACATGATCGTATATGTAATGTTCTGAAGCCTGTCCAAGGGGAACTACTCTGTTACACTCCTTACACACTAGCTGTAATCTCCCTGTAGGGGCAAACAAGACTGCATTTGTGCAAGCCAATACCACAGCATTCAAAACAATTTAAAGTATATAGCTTTACCTCAAAACCTGAGTTTGTTTGTTTGTTATTTCATATGATAATCTTAATACATTTTTGGTTATATCTTGGCAGTCAGTCCACTTAACCAGTTTTCAAGTAATTGCCAATATTTTCAACAAGAGACCAACTACTAATCACACATGATTTCTGAATCAGCGGTAAAAGACAAATGGCAATTTGACTCTTATGTCTGGGATCAGTTGTCATGAAAATTTTTTTTGCCATACCTGAGGATTTGAACTGTATTACAAACCTAATGCTCTCCTTATAAAGCTGAGCCATTAACTATGTTAAACATTCAAGAAAGTGCAATGACAAAATGGATCTTGAAAAACATTTTCATACTATAGATATATTAGATATTAGACCTTATCATATACGAAAAAGGAAAACAAAACTTTAAAGTCAAACAGGATTTTTTTTTATGCATGAAAGGAAACACTGACATTCCATAAGCTATTCACAGGAAAAAATCGTAACAAATTGTAATCTTGATTGCTATTTCCATATTATTGAATTGATGTGTTTAAGAATTTGCTAAAAATAGATTCCAGGATATCTGCATACAAGCAAAACTATCTTAATGTAACATTGTGGAAATTTAAATATAATAACATGATAATTTAACTTTATATGATTTTCTTTGATCATGTAGAAGAAAATCAACAGTCTACCTGATGTATCAACTGGAAAAGTCTTCCCCCTTACTGCATGCCAGCTAAACCATTTTATCATCTTAAACTGATGGTTCAAGTTAGCGTTTGGTGCCACCTGCTTGGATTTGTGGATCAAGGTCATGTGTTTCTGTAGGTAGAAATGATCCGGGAAAGACAACTGACAAATTTTACACTTGTAACAGCTCACATGTACAGCAATAATATGACTAACTCTCCGTTCCTTAGCTAGTATCATGCCACATTTCTTACACTTATAATGTGGCTGATCCTCATCTGCAATCTGGTTCCCATCATCCTGTTGACTGGTTTCCTGCACTTTAGAATCAGGCAGACTGGTTTCCACACTTGATTTACTCCAGTAGACTGGTTTGTCCGATATAATCTTGGTGATTGACCCTCTACCAACTTTTGATTCTATATCCTTAGTGTGTTTATCTATGGCAATTTTCCTTTGTTCTTCAGTGCTTAGTTGCAATATTTCTGTATAGAGATGGAAGTGGTTTTCCCTCTGAAACAAATTATACAGAAATAAGTTAAAAATGTAAAAATTCTGCTATATACATGTGTAATTTCAATTACAACAATCAACTACCAATTCCCTAACAGGATTTAAACCCATTGTCATTTGACAGGCAAGTGATTTGAAGAAAATGACATTTACCACTTGGCAAAGAAGGCCCCTAAAAATATTCAAGTCTTTAACTTTAATACGTGTAAAAATGCTGGTAAACTTATTAGACTGTACAGATTCACTAGTTTTTTTATCAAGCTCTAGCCATTTTTGCTTGCATTTTGCTTGTTATGTTTTGAGATCAAATCTGCTTCTACATTTTCTCAATCAAGAGGACTACCAGTAAATATATAACAGATTAGTATTTGTATGAGACATAAATATAAAATCAACACTTACAATGAAGTTAAGTCGATGATCTTTGGAGCAGATATGTTTCAATATAGTCTTTGGTTTCAGGAACGGACCATTCTTTATATTACAGACGTCACAATCATAAACTGGTGGATAGTTGAGTGTTGGATGATGGACTTCCTTTATATATTGCAATCCTACATATGAAACATAACATTTTACTACACTGAAAAAAAAAGTCTAATAAAAAAGCATTGACGTCAGCTGAAAATTATTTTCTTCTAATAATTCTTTAAATCATTCTCAAGAACAGGTTCAATCAAACCAAGCCTGCAACATTTTAAATTTTGCTGTTTTGGGCAATCTTTAGAAATTCTGTTTTTCTCTATTCTTTGGCTCTTTTCACATTACTTCATTTGAAATCAATACAAGACTATATCAGTACTTAAAATTAGATATAATAAATAAAAATATCTAAGAAATTGTTGTATTTCAAGCCACCCTGACATTGTATAGGTCAAACTGTAATTTTCCAGTTTTACTGGTGGAGGATGACTTTGGATTCTCATTGTGCAGTATTTCAGGCATAAGTGGGCACTGGGGTATATCAGGTAGAAACATTGACCTTAGGTAAGCCATCTGGATAGCATACGCATATGAAAGAATCCAAAGTGTCTGTCAGGTCACCAACCCACAACAATAAAATGTCTGAGAATCAAATTTGGCAACCTTAACATCTTGGACACTGAAGCTCCCTGTTCCTATAAGACTACTTATTCTTGCGTATCAGACATGATTTTTCTACTGTTTACACAAGAGCTTGAAAAACCCATTTTACACTCATCTGTTATTCCCCCAACCTTTTTGAATAAATTGCATGCTTAGGATGACATAAAACCTACCTAACATTGGAGTACAATCCAGACCTTCAATGATTTTATTAAAAACGATCCCGCCTTCTGGCCGCTCTCCTTCCTCCAGTTGATTATTCATCTCAGCACCTTTGGGCTCTGTCTTCTCTGAAGCATTTTCCTTCTCTTTATGTTGCTCCACTTTTGGGGTCTCTACTGGAGCTGTAAACAAAACAATATCATTAATGCTAACATTCAGTGATTCTTATATAATGTAAAGTTTTTGGATAATACAGTCTTATAAATGGTTATCATTTCATGGTTTTGATAACGAAACATTTGGGTGTTAATGGGCCTTTCAGTCTATAACATGTACTTACAATATTTCAACTGTAAACCTACACCTTTCACCATCTCATCTCTGTTTCTCATAATCTTTTCATACAACATATATATCTTATATGGGTATTCATTTGATTTACATTTTATGCCACATTGAAACTGTAAAGGTCATATGACTTTCCAGCTACACTGGTGCATGAATACAACTCTCCTGTAATCAGGCACTGCATATCAACAAACAACATTCCGGAGTACTGAGTTCCCATATATGACACAGTCCCAGAGAATCAAGCCACAAGTTGTAGGCAAAAGATATCAGTTGGTGACATTAAACACTCAATCACCAGATTTATATGACACACCTGTGTTAAGAGGATTGGCTAATGTACCAAACACTAAATGAAACATATAAAATAATTTAGCATAGTATCATAAATATTACCTTTTACTACTTTCGGTTCAGAATACAACACTGTGCCATCTGCTCTAACCAGAATTCTTTTCTTCACACTGATTGACTCACGACCAAACTGTTGTTCAATCTCATGACATAATTTTTGGGTCTCGTCTCTGTTACCTATAGCTCTACTGTAGAAGACTGGATAATTTGCTTTCTGTAAATTAAATAATCATAGTGAAGACAAAAATGACATTTAATGTATAATCTCAATATTTAAAAGAATACAATGATTTCAATTTTTTTTAAATTGTTCTGAATTCTTTCATACACTCCACATGTATTATATGAACTAATCCAGTAAATGTGCCTCACATTATTTTCTCTTTTTTTTTCATTTTTGGAGCTATGTTAAATTTCTTCACATTCAAAATAGTTTTTTTAAATCTTTTTTTCACTAGTTTTCATCTATGAGCACCAGCAGTGGCTTAGTTGTTACAGAAACTAACTTCATACCACATGCCTAACAGCACAGCAAGTTCAAATCCCTTCAAAGTAAATTTCTATGTTGATTTTATTATTATATTATTATTCATTATTGATAAATCACACCAATTTATTTGCCAAAAGTATACACTCCTTTTTCCTATTGATTAAAACATTAAATCTTACATTAGCAAAATATGAATTGGTCAAGATATTAACTAACACCGTAGCCTGCTAGATTCTCCCTATGTGACCAGTGTAGACCAAGATCACCAGGCACATCTGTGCCATTTGATCAATGTCTGAATCTTTTTGCTGTTTTGTCTATTTATTTTTAAATTTCCCTAAAACTGATGAATAGTTTTGTCCAGAGTGAAAAATGGACAAGTCAATTTAAGATAATTCGCATAATTAGAATTAAACTGTCAAATACATAATTGAGCCATGTCACGACAAAACCAACATAGTGTGTTTGTGACCAGCATGGATCCAGACCAGCCTGCGCATCAGCACATTCTGATCAGGATCCATGCTGTTTGCTATCAGTTTCTCTACTTGTAATAGGGTTGGTAAGCCAACAGCATGGATCCTGATCAGACTGCCCGGATGCGCAGGCTGGTCTGGATCCATGCTGGTCGCAAACCCATTATGTTGGCTTCGTCATGACACGGCTCATATGAAATTTTCAGTCATATAAAACATACCAGATATCTAATCCTATGTTCAGTCTCTGTGATATGGGCATTAATATAGTTGGCAGAAATAAAGGTATCATCACAAAGTTTACACTGGTAACGTGGCGGCACCTTATCAGCACAAATCCCCTGTATCTCAGTGATATAACTCAGTCCTAAAATAATAAAAAATAATTATACTTTATGATCATTGTATATATGTTATATATACATTTATAATTTGAATCACAACTTAACCACATTGGATTTATATTGTACACAAAATCATTGTTATGTCAATAAGAAACTTTTAACACTTTAACACACTCTTACCCAACATTGAACCGTCAAAAAAATCAATTGAAATTTATTACCTATTTATTATAAATGTTCTATTCTATTCTTACCAACAAGAGGGATATCTTGTAGTCCTGCCAGTTTAGAATACAGCAGTGCCGTCGGAGTTTCATACTTCTCCTCTTCTGCCGTTAAATCAATAACCTCTGAACCAGGATCAGCAGCAGACGGTTTACCAGCCTCGGTGGTTTTCTTCGCGGTTTTATTTGTTGTTGCCATGGCAGCTTGTTTAGCTTCATCAAGGGCTTGTTTTTCAGCTTCTGCAGCCTCCTCCACAGCTTTAGCAGCTTCTTCAGCCATTTTTAATGCTATTGTAAAAATAAATACAAAACGGTCAACTGAGGTTTTACAATTTAACATTTATGGTGATGAATTCTCATTTTTAATGCTTTTGGAATAATAAATACAAAATCCTCAACTGAGGTTTTTCAGTTTAACCTTTATGGTGCTGAATTTTTTACTTATTCTGCAATAGATAGTTCCAAACTTTTGCAATATTTATCTCCTCTGCTAAAAGTGGCAGCTATTTTGGGGTCCATTTTATATTGACAAAATATAAAAAGTATCAATATCACTGATTTAGGTAAATTGTCATTTTCTTTCATACAAAAGATGAAAAAATTTATTATTGCACCAGTATGTGAAAGATTTGTATCAGTTTTCATGAAGATGATTGAATTATGAGAGATTTTTTTTTATCTTATCTAAGGCATAATTTATTGAAAATCACCCTTAAAATGTTGGCCAGGGGAGGTAATAATTGCTATGTGAAAAGCATCTATGGACTATGAAGCAAATGACTGTTAATTTAATGCATTTTGATTTCATAATACTGAAACAGAGCATCAAAGTTTTAACAATTTTGACCTTTACCTTAGCCTTGTTCTAGTCTGGAAATTGAAACTGTAGACTGTGAGATTTTAATTTTAAAACACTTAATTTGAACAGCAAACACTATAGATTATGCATATACAGTTATATGACTAAATGACTCCCCCTTGTGTGTTCACAACACCACCCCTATGTCAAGTATATACAGATATATAATATCTGACCATGTATCACACACACTAACATCAACCATATAAAATTTCTTTCGTGATTTGTTGTTATTTTTCATATTGTGATTTCTTGTAATTTTTTATATTTATTACTATAAACATAATCAATTATGGTATTACAGACTTTCCATTGTGGACTTATTCACTTTAAAGCTCCCCAGTGAACTGCTTGTTCAGGTGAACTAAAAATCCACCAAATACCTGCTTTGTCCTGTTCCATCTGAGCTATATTGACTACATAGATGCCCTCAGGTTCTATCAGCTGGCCTTGACACAACAGTTTAGCTTGGTTATGAAGGTAGGATATCTTAGCACTGGTCCCCGTTAACAATTTTAAATGTATCATCTTATGCGAAAAATGCTTCGACTGAAATCAGATCATACTTTGACATGTACCAATCACAGCATCATATACTTGTTGTCAACAAAATGAGTATACTCATTATTTATACATTATTCATTTTCTAGGTTATTTCATTTTTACTGTATTTTTTATCATATAATGAATATGCCAAGTAAATACACTGTAACTATATACTTTTAACAGCCAGAGGTGTAGGTTTAGCAGGTACTGCATCTTCTTTTCTTTTCTTTCTTTTTCGTAATTTTATGCACTTGTAACAATAACAATTTTTGTGCCCTCTAAACCAGTCCAAAAAAATTGCTAAGAGATAAAATTTAAAATACCAATGCATTTTGTAAATTAAATATATGCCAAGGAAAATTTGTCACATCATAATCTTGAAATTCTTAACCAAAGCTAGAAAGATGGATGGATAACCAAACTCTTAGCTCTTAATCTAAATCCTGAACCATGATTCGGGGCGTCCGTGGCCGAGTGGTTAAGGTCGTTGACTTCAAAACACTTGCCCTTCAACACTGTGGGTTCAAATCCCGAAAGTGACTTTGGATTCTTTCATGTGAGAAAGCTATCCAGCTAGCTTACAGAACAGCGATGGTTCTACTCGAGTGCCCGTTCGTGCCTGAAATAATGCACAGATGGGCAAACTTTGCAATCGTCAGACACAATTTTCTGGTGTAACGCAATTTTTTACAGTCAGAATTTTTTTTCGATCCACAAACAACCAAACATTGCACTTCTGTATAATTATTAATAAATCTATGTCATACATACCAGATACTTTTCCATGTGTCTGACACCAACCAGGTGGGCATAAATGTGTTGTGTGCCTTCCACCTTTTTAGATGGGAAGCAAAGCTTGCATGAGTATGTTGTAGTCTTCAAATTATGACATAATCCCTGGATCTCTGTGATATAGCTCAGACCTATGATATATATAATGCACGCTAGTTGTAGAACTTCATTAAACTTTATTTGTTTAGGTTTAAAGACCCACTTAGCCTCAGAAATGCAACCATTTTTTATTTTTTTCAAAACGTTTTTATTTTTATTTGACTTTTTTATGGTTTTTAAAATGTTACAAATTGTCTGAATCTATTCCTGGAACAAACAAGTAGTGAGGAATGCCTGTAGAGTTTGAACCCATGGGGCTAATAATTCTTAAATTACTAAACAAATATGTTAACTAAACACATATGCCACCACTACAAATGCATTTACCAAGCAATTTAACATTGGTTCCAAGTTCAAACAACTAACCTGGCAATAGAACAAATTGCAAAGTTCAAACCTCCTACCTAGCAATTAAAGTTCCAGGAAGTTAAAAACTCCCACTTAGCAATGAAAGTTCTAGGAAGTTAAAACCTCCAACCTAGCAATGAAAGTTCTAAGAAGTTAAAACCTCCAACCTAGCTATGAAGGTTCTAGGAATTAGCAATGGAAAATCTGTAAAGTTCAAACCACCTACCTAGCAATGAAACTTCTAGAAAGTTAAAACCTCCAACTTAGCAATGGAAAATCTGTAAAGTTCAAACCACCTACTTAGCAATGAAACTTCTAGGAAGTTAAAACCTCCCACTTAGCAATGGAAAATCTGTTAAGTTCAAACCGCCTACCTAGCAATGAAACTTCTAGGAAGTTAAAACCTCCAACTTAGCAATGGAATATCTGTAATGAAACTTCTAGGAAGTTAAAACCTCCCACTTAGCAATGGAAAATCTGTAAAGTTCAAACCACCTACCTAGCAATGAAACTTCTAGGAAGTTAAAACCTCCCACTTAGCAATGGAAAATCTGTAAAGTTCAAACCACCTACCTAGCAATGAAACTTCTAAGAAGTTAAAACCTCCAACTTAGCAATGGAAAATCTGTAAAGTTCAAACCACCTACCTAGCAATGAAACTTCTAGGAAGTTAAAACCTCCGACTTAGCAATGGAAAATCTGTAAAGTTAAAACCTCCCACTTAGCAATGAAACTTCTAGGAAGTTAAAACCTCCCACTTAGCAATGGAAAATCTGTAAAGTTCAAACCACCTAGCAAGCAATGAAACTTCCAGGAAGTTAAAACCTCCAACTTAGCAATGGAAAATCTATAAATTTCAAACCACCTACCTAGTAATGAAATTCTAGGAAGTTAAAACCTCCCACTTAGCAATGAAAAATCTGTAAAGTTCAAACCACCTATTTAGCAATGAAACTTCTAGGAAGTTAAAACCTCCCACTTAGCAATGGAAAATCTGTAAAGTTCAAACCACCTACCTAGCAATGGAACATCTGGTTTCTGTTGAATATACTTAAACAGCTCAACTGTCTCTTTCCCATCAACAAACTTGACTAATTTTGCAGCTGCCTTAGCTTCTTTGATTCGGGCCGCATATCGCTTATTTCGTTCGTTCTTTGCAGACTCCCATTTTTCTAGATTAAACTGATACTGTACTTTGGTCTCAGGTTTATCTTCTGTCTTGTCCGCCTCAACTTCAACTGGTTCTTCTTTCTTGTCAGCAATTTCACTTGAAGATACTGCAGCTTCTTCTTCTTTTGTAACAGTATTTTCTCTCTTTGGAACCTCAAACTCCTAAATTTATGTATATTTTAGAAACATCCGAAAAAAAGCTTGACATGAAAATTTACCAACCTTGTTACAACCTGCACATGATATTTATTCCCCAATCTAACATTTCTAAATTTGTGAACTTACACTAGTCCTGACTGGAATAAAAAAATATATAAAGTAGTGCATTAAAAAGTTTTAGGGCATTGAATATTCAAGCTGAGGAGGTGGCAATATAAAGTTTTGTCACACTATATAGATATTCAGGCTGGCCAACCTCTATACTGTTGATATTATAGGCTAATAATACTCTGTGTTAGTTGGGGGAAAAAGGGCACCTGTATAATAATTGAGTGGTTCCCCTGGTGATATCAACATTTATTTTATCCATACAAGCTCCTAGAAGAGTCGAAATAGAGTGATTTTTCACATGGTAATGATGAATTTTGAGAGAAAAATAATATACATAATCAAAACTTCAATAATGATGCATAACCTTCAAAATAACTCTTGAAAATTAACAGATTTCTTGAGAGTGTCCATACATACTGAATTTAGTTAACCAATTGAGTTAAAGTGATTACTACTAGCATACTAGGCTGTGTTTTATATAAACAAGAACTGTCGGAAGACAGTAACGATCAACTATTCGAAAATTTGTCACAAGGGTGTTTCATTGAGTATAATAATGCTTACCTATATGAATACATAAAATTGTCCGAAAAGGTACAAACCCTTCAAGTTTCAATACATTCCCTTCAGTAGTTATGGAGATACAAGCTTACACACAAAAACTTAACCAATAATTTATGAATCGAAAAAGGGGCATAATTATGCGAAACAGTAAATCAGAGTTATGGGACTCGTGCCAATCATCTTAGATAATCACAGACAACAAGAATGTGAAGTTTCAATCCATTCCCTTCAGTAGTTATGGAGATACCAGCTTACACGCAAAAACTTAACCAAGAATTTCTAAGTCAAAAAAGGGGCATAATTATGCAAAAAAGCAAATCAGAGTTATGGGACTTGTGCCAATCATCTTAGATAATCACAGAGACCAAGTGTGTGAAGTTTCAATCCATTCCCTTCAGTAGTTATGGAGATACCAGCTTACACGTAAAAACTTAACCAAGAATTTCTAAGTTGAAAAAGGGGCATAATTATGTAAAAAAGCAAATCAGAGTTATGGGATTTGTGCCAATTATCTTAGATAATCACAGAGAACAAGTGTGTGAAGTTTCAATCCATTCCCTTCAGTAGTTATGGAGATACCAGCTTACACGCAAAAACTTAACCAAGAATTTCTTAGTCTAAAAAGGGGCATAATTATGAAAAAAAGCAAATCAGAGTTATGGGACTTGTGCCAATCATCTTAGATAATCACAGAGAACAAGTGTGTGAAGTTTCAATCAATTCCCTTCAGTAGTTATGGAGATACAAGCTTACATACAAAAACTTAACCAAGAATTTCTAAGTCCAAAAAGGGGCATAATTATGTAAAAAAGCAAATCAGAGTTATGGGAATTGTGCCAATCATCTTAGATAATCACAGAGAACAAGTGTGTGAAGTTTCAATCAATTTCCTTCAGTTGTTATGGAGATACCAGCTTACATACAAAAACTTAACCACAGGGACGCCGAGAAATGGGTGACTGCATTAGCTCGATTATTCTGCGAATAGTCGAGCTAAAAATGGAATTCTATGTAGTATTTATCACCTGAAAAAGATGAAGACATACAACTTACAACCATACACAAAATGAAAAATTGAAAAAATATTTTTCAATAATTACAGTTGTTCACATAATAATCATTTGACATAGATCCTACCTTATTCATTTCTTTCTCTCGGTCTCTAAACTCTTGTTCTGACAATGACATGACAGTTTTTAGTCCCTCTTTCTCCTCAATGGCTTTAGCATGCCTTGAACACTCTGCATTAAGGACCTTTCTAGATTGGTCCATCTTTATAATGGTGGCGTAAATGTCATAATGATGAACCTCCTGTCAAAATGCACAGAATAGTCGTATAAATAGTCCTCATTTAAGCTTGATTGTTAACATGAAGAAAGCTTGTAATTTATTTGACCCACTCAAAGTTCCACTCAGATGAACTTACCAGTGGTGTTGTTATATGTGTAAACATTACTTTTTGTCTTTTCATAAAAAAAACAATAACTGGTTAGTTGATGTTTCATACCAAATATCTAAGCTTTTTCAATGGCCTCAAAAGAGATGACTTTTAAAGAATTTAAAAGAAAATGCCATAACCCTTTTTTGCGGGCTAATTTTGACCCCAGGGTTATTATTTGTACAAGCTTGGGAGAGCTCCACTTCATAATGTTTCATGCCAATTATCTAAGCTTTTGTCGTTATAGTTTCAGAGGAGATGATTTTTAGAATATTTATCTTTAAAGCGCCATGGCAACCAGAATTTTGCATGGACTGAATTTTTTTTTAACAACTTTAAAAGAAGATCACAAAGGATCACAAAGATCATTCCTAGAAAGTTTTGATATTACTGACCTGGTGGTATAGGAGATGACCCGGTGGTATAGAGATGTTGTTCAAAGAGAAGTGTGGGCTGACAGACAGACACCAGACAATAGACAGTGAATGATTATAATAGCTCACCTTGAGCATGTTCTGCTCTAGGGAGTTAAAAACAACAACATGCGGAGTCCCTTTAACTAAATACAAGGTTCACTTACCAAATACTTCAGTCTGTGTTTATAGCCAGTAATATGGTGAACTATTGATGTTGTAAGGCATTTCACATTACATAGTACACATCTATACATGTGAGCCTTCCATGCCTTTTCTGGAATACCTTCTACAACATACTGCAGACCTGAAAATGAAATAGAATTATACTACAACCTGTACAGAGCAACCACCTTAAAGCAGACAAAGATTTTGGTTATTTTTGAGAGGTATTGCTCTAGAAAGGTTAAAATGACATTATGCTCATTTTTTTCATACTGAAGTTGAACAAAATTTACAGGATTTTTTAAACCATTGTGATTGACAAACAGTTGATATTTGAAAATGTTGAGGATTAAATTAAATTCTGCCTAAAATATAAAAAGACTGCCCCACTCATTTTTTTATGACTTTAACATTACAGGTAAATTGCAATTGATACATACAGAAATTTCCTTGGGTCATGTGAGTTATTTATCGTTCACGCCAAGTAAATTTTAAAATTGAAAAGAATAATGGCAAAATGTAAACTTATTTTGATTTTCACCTGTTGACACACTATATATCATAGGGTGAGCATAATTTGTTAAGAATGTTTAATTTTGAAAAAAATAATGCTGTTGTAAAGAGGTATTTGTTCTTCAGAAGGCTGCTATACACAGATTATACTGTATCAAATTTTTTGTGCAAAAATAACCCAAAAAAACTGTCATCAGTCAGCAAAGTCACCATTTGTAAAACTTCCTTGATATGGCATAGCTTTTGAAAAAGATGCCTTTGTATTTTGACCAATTTTTTTATAAGACTGGTATTTCCAAATTGTGAAAAAAAAGGCAAGGTGTTGTTTCCTTGAGCACGTGAATAGCACCCTAGCTTAAAGCTTAAAACTTGTACAGCTATATGATTAAAGCAGTTCACTGCCTATCCAATCAATGATTAAGAAATATTGAATCTGTTCTAGAAAATGAGAATGACTGGCAGTATATAACTCACCTACAATCCCACTATCTTCAGGATCTTTCAAACGCCTCACTTCAAAATATTTCTCCAACTTACTTAAAGGATTATTACTCATTTTTCCTTTAAATGGTCCTTCTTTAACTTCAGTTGTTTCTTCCTCTTCCATAGCTGTTTCTTCTTCCTCTTCCATGTCTCCTAACTCTTCACTAAACAATTCTGCAGAAATACTTTTCCCTAAGTCTTCAATATCTTCAGTGGCTATCACAAGATCATCTTCCAAATCTTCAGTTTTTTCATAAACTTTCTTAGCTTCATCAGAACTTTTCTTAGAATCATCATTAGTTTTTTTATCTTCATTATTAATTTTGTTAGTTTTATCACTAACTTTCTTAACTTCTTCACTGATTTTCTTATTTTCTTCAGTGACCACTTTTGCTTTATCATTTTCAGGTACTGTACTTCCTTTCTTTTCTTTTTCCTCATTCTTTCCTACATCTGATTTTGTTTTCTCCAATTTTTCTACAGGAACATCATCTTCTGCACTAACCTTACTTTCTGTATTAACAACCTTTTTAGTTTGTTCATCTGACTTAGATGTTTGATCAGTGTTATTTTTAGAATCATTGACTTGTATTATGACACTTTTTGGTTTTGACTTAGATGTATGGCTAGTGTTTATTTTGGATTCACTGACTTTGATTATAACACTTTTTGGTTTTTCTCCAACTTCTTTTTTAGGTTCAGGTTCTTTATCAGCAACCTTTACTTCTTGTTCAATTTTACTTACTGGCACTTTCTGCGGTACTTTCTTTGTCTCATTGTTTCCTTTTACAGCTGTACTCGATTTCTTGGCCACTTCTTTGTGTGAACTTTTCTGGGCACCTTTTTTTGCAGGTGTTGTCTTCTTAGACACATCACGTTCATTTTTCTTTTGCTCAGCTCCTTTTCTTGCTGATGCAATACCTTTCTCTATAGTTTCAGCTAATGTCTTGTTCTGTTTAGACAGATCTTCAAAAGTAAGGCCTGTTGTTTTAGTTCCCTCAGTCCTTGCTCTTTTAGCTGGAATTTCTTCACTGTTATCTAAATATAAAGAACACTTACAATTTTGCAGTTGAAAATAAAAGTTTTGCAATAAGACCTCCAGGGTTTTGAAAGGACACAATCTTATATCTATTTTGGCTGGGTTTCAAATAAAATCAACAACATTAAACCTTTGCCTGCCCATAGCGAATAGTATAGAGCAAGATTAGCTGGCGCAATAGTCTGCACTAAAAGCAATATATTCAGCACTAAGTGAGACATTTCCCTAAAATGATGAATAATTTGGTCAAGAATGAAAGATACATAAGTCCATTTTAGATGTTTAGTGTGGTAAGAGTTTAAATGTGGCAACAGCAATATACAACAGTGCAGTCATTAAGGCTGTATGCCTTCATATGAGAAAATAAAATTTCAATTAATCAAACCTAAGACAACAAATTTAATGATTAAGAAATTTAAATATGTGCAAAACCAAAACATAATTTTGCACATCTTCATGCAAAATATGGCATAATTATACTATTTCGATCTCTACATTTTTGACCAAATTACAAATACAGTATTAGGTAAGTACTGCAAATTTTGATGTGTTATCTGTATTTACAATCTATAGAGTGCTTTTGACAGTTATTTACTTTATTTTATCACATGACAAAGTTTGTATAATCTAATTAAACAAGTCATGTTTTTTTTCTGAAATAAAACCCAACACAAGCATTCAGATGGATAAAGTTATAGTAAAAATTCAATACCTTTGCAGGCTTCAAACTTTTTCTTATAAGCTTCAATCTTCTTAAATATATCTGATGTAGTATCAGATTTATCTTCTTTTTTCTCTTCTTTCTTCTTTCTATCATCTTCATCTTTCTTATCCTCTCTTCTGTCCTTTTCTGGTGTTTTATCTCCCTAAAAAATTAAATCATGAAAAGACAATTCTGGATAAAGATTTTTTTTCCATTTTAAACAATGGCAGGGTTGGCCATAGTCATTTCATACAACACTTTTAAAGCAGGATGTCTCCAGTTCATGCTAATTTTCATGAAAATTTTGAAAATGTATTGTAAATATTGTGAAGTAACCAAAGAAAGGAGGAATTCTATCACATAAAATCCATGTAAATTACAAAAAGAAGTCAAAATATTCAAAAATAGCCCTTACTGCTTTAGTCACGCCAAAAAAATATGGTCATTAATACTTCAAAATCAGTATGTAATTCTTGCATAATCTCTCAATATATTGTTGAATAATCTCTCTTTCCTCTTTCCAACATATTTCTGAATAATCATGTATTCATACTGTTGAATGATCACAAAAAAATCATTCATATTCTTGATTAATCACTCATGCATATTCCTGAATAATCAATCACATATCTTGACTACTTAATTATATACTTGAATAACCACTCATGCATATTCCTGAATCATGCATATTCTTGAATTATCACTCATTACATATCCTTGAATAATCACTCATGTATATTCCTGAATAATCAATCACATGTCTTGACTACTCAATAATATTCCTGAATAATCACTCATGCATATTCCTGAATCACGCATATTCTATAATTATCACTCATTACATATTCTTGAATAATCACTTATGCATATTCCTGAATCATGCATATTCTTGAATAATCAAACATTACATTATTCTATACTAATCAAATATGTATTCATGCACTAATAATAAAATTATTATTATTCATAAATAATCAGTTAAAATTATGGTTTTGGAATATTTTACCTGGATTTTTTTCAAATGTTGTATGGCTGTAGCCTCAGGTTGTTTTGTATCAACCCACACAATGTTCTCATGTTTATTTTCCAGTTCTAGAGCATATTTGGCACACTGTCCCAACATGTCAACCTTGTTCTGTATCAGACATATCTTATCATATACTTTTGGATGGCTTCGTCTCTAAAAATAGATTGACTAGAAATTCAATGACAACACAAAATTAACACTTCACAAATTTGCATAAAATGTAACAGCAGTATAAAATGGATTAACACAAACTAATATCAATTCTGAACCCACAATGTTTTATTACCCTTATATGCTTAATTTGTGATATTGGACTTGCCCTGCATTGAATTTGGAGAAGTCCATTATTTTTAAAATGGTTTAACATCAAAGATCATGTAACTCATTTTTTTATGGTTTCATATAATAAATAAGATGCTCAAATGAATATTTATCAATATTGTAAGTTCCAAAAAGCATTATTTGTAAAGATATTACCGAATTTACATTTCTTGTAAATAAAGGGAGGTAATTAGAAATTTATTTTCGGTAAAGTCCAAGCCAAATTTTTCAATAAGAAATGAATCCATATATTCTAATGATTATTTATAATGAGCATAAATATTTGCAGTTCATATTTAACATATTCTTGGATGTTTGGAAATTGTTTTAGAAGGATAATTATATACATATATAAAATTTCATTTAAGTGTTCTCACATCCTTTATTACAACATAACAGGATCTTTAACATTCTTTACAAAGTAGTCGACAGTATAAAGCCTTGTTACACTACACAGAATTTCAGACTGGCCTGACTTTATACTGGTGGCCAAGACAATTCATTATTTCTGCTACCACTCTAAGAACAATGACAAGATTTTACTGATTGTTCATTTTTACTTACAATTGACTTTAGCCTGTGTTTGTACCCCATCATGTGATCAGCGATCTCTTTCCAGGACAAGGTCACCTCACATAATATACACAGATAGTAAGCAGAGCTACTGCTCTCCGAGGTAAACTCCTTTATATATTTACGCCCTGAAAAATAAAGTATGAAAATACTTGTATTTCCAAAGCAAGCTGTTAAACCCTTTAAGAGTCATTAAGGAACAATAATTCATATGCACATAACTCAATACATTTTCTATATCACAGGGATACTTGCCTAAATTATTCCAGCAGAATTTTTATGCTATGTAGAATTAAACATGTTTTACATTACTTTTGACAAGTGAAAAAGACAAAACAAGAAACTTTGTAAACATATCCCATATTTAATTTGACAAATGAAAAAAAAACTAGAAATGTGTCCATAGGACACTGATGCCCCCACACGCCACTGTTCTGTCAATCTTATGACTCTAGGTCAAATATTTTTTGGACTACATGTGCCACAAGTTGAAAACTAAAAATTAACAAAGGGCCATAATTCTGTTAAAATTGGTCGCAGCAAAAAATCCTTCCTTTACTACGATCTACACATTAAGGTTGTTAATTCCTGGAAGTTTAAGCAAAATCTGCCATCCAGTTTAAGAGGAGTTGTGTTCACAAAATTTCTCTAAAGTATACAATGAAAAAATCAACAAAGTGCCATAATTCTGTTGAATTTGGTTGCAGCAAAAATTCCTTCCTTTACAACCATCTACACATTAAGGTTGTTCATCCCTAGAAGTTTAAGCTAAATCTTTGCCATCCGTTTAAGAGGAGTTGCATTTACAAAATTTCTAAATAGTATATAGTGAAAAAATCAAAGGGCCATAATTCTGTAAAAGGTTGTCGCAGCAAAAAATCCTTCCTTTACTACCATCTACACCTTAAGGTTGTTCATCCCTGAAGTTTAAGCAAAAATCTGCCATCGGTTAAGAGGAGTTGCGTTCACAAAATTTCTACATAGTATAGAGTGAAAAAAATCAACAAAGGGCCATAATTCTGTTAATTTTGGTCGCAGCAAAATTCCTTCCTTTACTACCATCTACACATTAGGTTGTTCATCTCTGGAAGTTTTAAGCAAAATCTGCCATCCGGTTTAAGAGGAGTTGCGTTTTCACAAAATTTCTACATAGTATATAGTGAAAAAAATCAAAGGGCCATAATTCTGTAAAAATGGGTCGCAGCAAAAATTTCCTTCCTTTACTACCATCTACACCTTAAGGTTGTTCATCCCTGTTAAGTTTAAGCAAAATCTGCCATCCGGTTTAAGAGAGTTGCATTCACAAAATTTTCTACATAGTTATAGAGTGAAAAAATCAACAAAGGGCCATAATTCTGTTAATTTGGTCGCAGCAAAAAATTCCTTCCTTTACTACCATCTACACAAAGGTTGTTCATCTCTTGGAAGTTTAAGCAAAATCTGCCATCCGGTTTAAGAGGAGTTGCGTTCACAAAATTTCTACATAGTATATAGTGAAAAAATCAACAAAGGGCCATAATTCTGTAAAATTTGGTCGCAGCGAAAATTCCTTCCTTTACTACCATCTACACCTTAAGGTTGTTCATCCCTGTAAGTTTAAGCAAAATCTCCCATCCGTTTAAGAGGAGTTGCGTTCACAAAATTTCTACATAGTATATTAGTGAAAAATCAACAAAGCGGCCATAATTCTGTTAAATTGGTCCGCAGCAAAAATTCCTCCTTAAATGCCATCTTAACCTTAAGGCTGTTCATCCCTGTAAGTTTAAGCAAAATCTGCCATCTGGTTTAAGAGGAGTTGAGTTCACAAAATTTTCTACATAGTATCTAGTTGGAAAAATCAACAAAGGGCCATAATTCTGTTAAATTTTTGGTCGCAGCGAAAATTCCTTCCTTTACTACCATCTACACATTAAGGTTGTTCATCCCTGTAAGTTTTAAGCAAAATCTGCCATCAGGTTTAAGAGGAGTTGCGTTCACAAGATTTTGGGACGTACGGACGGACTGACGGGACGACGTTTACCAAAAATTTTTGATGTTTATGAGGCAAATGAGCTCATAAACACCACCTGGACCAACATCCATAAGCAAAATTAGCTCATAAAAACAAAAAATAGCTCTTAATTTTAAATTTTATGAGTTTATGTTCTTTATTTAACTACGGAATGAAGCTCATAATAATCAAATGTTGGCTCGGACTGACAGACGGACGGACTGACGGACGGACAAGTGCAACGCTATATGCTCCCACATTGTGGGGGCATAAAAAGTTATGATCCAGGGCTGCGCTTCATGGAGAGTCCTAAGTCTTAAGTTTGTCTTAAGATAAAAACTGTGACAATTTTGCATTTCAAAGAAAGTCTTAAAAAAGGTCCTAACTTATGACTCTTAAATTTATGACCAAAAACAGTCCTAAGTCTAGGAGTGTTTTAAAGGTATCTTAAGATTGTCTTAAGTCAAAACCACTCATGAATCAAACAATTTTTTGTTGAATTTTGTTTTGAAAACTATCTAGAATGATAGATAATGGTCTAACTAAGAAAATAAATCCGAACACCAATATCTTTAATTAAGTTATTAACGCTGTACAGACGTTAAGAGTTTTTTTACATGACGTCACAATGTAGCGCCAAATATCGCGTGCAAAAACAAGACGCATCTATAAATAATAATATTACTGCGCGATGTACATTTGCATTGCATAGCAAGCAAGGGGGTTCGTAAGCAGTTTTTTACTATGAAATGAAATAAAACTATTATTTTATCGCTTTTCGTGAAATATGGTCTATATTTTCACTTTTTACACTTGCTATAATCACTTACATAGTAAATCCAATCCGGGATTATGCGCGTGCCATTGTATTTTGTAACTTTTTTCAGGAGAGCGAATTGGTCATAAGTCTCAAGTTTAAGACAAAAGATAGGACAGTTACTTTAAACGGTCTTAAGTGCAAAAACTTTTTCTCCTAAGGTTGGTCATAAGTCCTAGGATTTAGGATTAACTTAAGACTCTCCATGAAATGCAGCCCAGGTACAAGTTTGCGGAGGGGAAAGGCAATGGCAATGCCGCCGCGACTATAGCAATACCTCTACTTTTTTTTTCAAAAAAAAAAAGTCGAGCTAAAAATGAACACAGTTATATGTAACTTACATGTGCACTCATAATTAACATACCAGTTGATTCACTTAAATAAATTTGAATGTTTGGGAAAAGTGCCAACTTTAAAGAAGAAGATGACAGGCAACAGCCCCTCCTTTAGAGGTCTGTCTGTTTAACAAAATGAGGAAAACTTTCGCCTGAGAATTATAAATCTTCTACCAATCAGCACTAAACATGATTTCTAAATATAAAGGGCTTGATATTTGACATATGTAACATAACATTGATGCCTAAATGACAATTAATTAATCTTCAATGTTTCCAGACAGTCAACTTGAGAGCCTTATATTGTTCACAAATTCATAGGAAGAATTGCAAAGTTTTTCTTTATAAATATCTTTGGAAACACAATCCATTTACACATTTAATTATATCAAAATTTGACTAACAGATTTACCAAGGAGGATTTTCACTAATTCCTGTATACCAAAGATATAGATCCCATCCTCTTTAGCCACCATGCTATTCTATACTAGAAATGTGTCCATAGGACACGGATGCCCCCACACACCACTGTTCTGTCAATTTTATGACTCTAGGTCAAATATTTTTTGGACTACATGTGCCACAAGTTGAAAACTAAAAATCAACAAAGGGCCATAATTCTGTTAAATTTGGTCGCAGCAAAAAATCCTTCCTTAACTACGATCTACATATTAAGGTTGTTAATCCCTGGAAGTTTAAGCAAAATCTGCCATCCGGTTTAAGAGGAGTTGCATTCACAAAATTTCTATATAGTATTATAATGAAAAAATCAACAAAGTGCCATAATTCTGTTAAATTTGGTTGCAGCAAAAATTCCTTCCTTTACTACCATCTACACATTAAGGTTGTTCATCCCTGGAAGTTTAAGCAAAATCTGCCATCCAAATTAAGAGGAGTTGCATTCACAAAATTTCTACATAGTATATAATGAAAAAATCAACAAAGGGCCATAATTCTGTAAAATTTGGTCACGGCGAAAATTCCTTCCTTTACAACCATCTACACCTTGAGGTTGTTCATCCCTGTAAGTTTAAGCAAAATCTGCCATCCGGTTTAAGAGGAGTTGCATTCACAAAATTTCTACATAGTATAGAGTGAAAAAATCAACAAAGGGCCATAATTCTGTTAAATTTGGTCGCAGCAAAAATTCCTTCCTTTACTACCATCTACACATTAAGGTTTGTTCATCCCTGTAAGTTTAAGCAAAAATCTGCCATACGGTTTAAGAGGAGTTGCATTCACAAAATTTCTACATAGTATATAGTGAAAAAATCAACAAAGGCCATAATTCTGTAAAATTTGGTCGCAGCAAAAATTCCTTCCTTTACTACCACCTACACCTTAAGGTTGTTCATCCCTGTAAGTTTAAGCAAAATCTGCCATCCGGTTTAAGAGGAGTTGTGTTCACAAAATTTCTACTAGTATATAGTGAAAAAATCAACAAAGGGCCATAATTCTGTTAAATTTGGTCGCAGCGAAAATTCCTTCCTTTACTACCATCTACACCTTAAGCTTGTTCAATCCCTGTAAGTTTAAGCAAAATCTGCCATCCGGTTTAAGAGGAGTTGCGTTCACAAAATTTCTACATAGTATCTAGTGAAAAAATCAACAAAGGGCCATAATTCTGTTAAATTTGGTCGCAGCGAAAATTCCTTCCTTTACTACCATCTACACATTAAGGTTGTTCATCCCTGTAAGTTTAAGCAAAATCTGCCATCCGGTTTAAGAGGAGTTGCGTTCACAAGATTTCGGGACGTACGGACGGACTGACGGACGGACTGACGGACGGACGGACGGACAAGTGCAACGCTATATGCTCCCACATTGTGGGGGCATAAAAATAAATCTATCAAATAGAAAAATAAATGTTAAGAACACATGTAAATGTCATTACTTGAATGTATTTTGTTTTGTCAAATACTGCAGACAATTAGGTTAACTGTCAATAATTCTTCCAGTTAACATGAATTTACACTTGTATTTACATTGGAGGGTGTATCTAAACAGAGAACTTGTTTAATTTTTTTTTTACATTAAAATATTTTTTGGGAATTTAAAAAGCACATAAAAATTTAGTTTTAAAGTTTTTTAAAATTAAACTATCCTATGGGAACCTGTCTGAATAGATTGACCTACCAAGTTTTTACATTGGGGTAAAAAAGATCTATGTAATTTGGAAGAAAGTTTTTTCTTGTCCTTCGACCCAATCCTTTTTAGCACTTTCTCCAGGTCTGGCTCCTACATCACGTCCTGGTGACCTTTTTGACCTGTCCCTTTCTGATGACCTCCGCAATCTATCCCTTTTTGGTGACCTTTGTGACCTATTCAAATCTGGTGACCTTCTTGACCTGTCTCTTTCTGGTGACCTTTTTGACCTGCCTCTTTCTGGTGACCTTTTTGACCTGCCTCTTTCTGGTGACCTTTTTGACCCGTCTCTTTCTGGTGACCTAAGCGACCTGCTTCTTTCTGGTGACCTTTGTGACCTGCCTCTTTCTGGTGACCTTTGCAACCTGTCTCTTTCAGGTGACCTTTTTGACCTTTCTCTATTAAATGATCTTGATTGTTCCAAGTCAGGTACCATATCTCTTACACCTGAATGACCTGCTACAATATCCATACCGCTAAGTCTATCTTCCCTCTCTGCAATATATGATGATAACTGACATAAAGGATAAAATAAAAACGTCCCCTAAATATTAAGGCCTCATATTTAATTAAAACTGACACAACCTGTTCCCAATTATTTCACAACCTGTTCAAGCAAAAGTGAATTACTGTTTTTAACTGTTGAACCTAAAATGACATTGATTTTAGGGTGGTCATCATTTTGGTGCTTGTACCAGACATTTGTGACATGATATGTAAGAATACCTCAATCCATGGCAATGTTACCGAGTGGACAAGCAAAATGCTCCACTTTTACCTTTGACCTACAAGTATGACCATGACCTTTGAGCTTAATGTCTGATTTTTGCCCTTGACTAATAATTTTGAGAATCCATGGTGAAAGAATAATGTAGACAATATCTCATGCACATATACATATATATACTGCTCATACAGTGAATGGCCACCGTCAAAACTTAAGTGAAGACTGACCGAAAAAACTCTCACCTCTTATTGAAGAATCCCTGGACCAGTCCACCCCCAACTCTGTGCCCATAAATCTACGCCCGTCCAGCTCATGGGTCATTATTTTAGCTTGTCCGGACGATGCTACCCTGACATCTGCGACAGCATTACCATCCCGTACTGTAAGTCGTACATTGTCATACAGGTATGTCTGTAATAATGACTCAAGCTCACTCTGAAAAATTTATACATCTATGTTATTATACTGAAAATTGAGTACCTCTCAAGCTGGTGCTAGGGGACCTGTGGGATGTTGCACTTTTTCATTATCCCTCATGTACAGACTCAATTAAATCAAGTCTGCAATTCAATTGATAACAAATCCATTTTAACTGTAAAAGCAAATCGCTAAAATACAGAAGTCACCTGTAAAACAATAAAATTAAATTTTGTCATAAATTTAGTGCACTAACAGGTTAGCTTTTACAATGAAACAGTACCTGTTTCCCTGTTATTGCACTAAGGTTACAAAATATAGATCACTCTATAGGTAAGTCATAATTGCTGTTAGTTCTAGGTCAAATGCACTTGTGTTTTTGACATTACTTAAATGAATATCAAAATAATATTCAAACATAAAAGCTTTGTTTAAGCAAAAAGGCCAAAACATAACTGAATACAAAGACATTGTTATAAAATTCCTTAACATTACTTTCATGATCCTTAAAGATATGATAAATAACAATCATGTTTCACGAGAAATAACAATCAAAATTACTTTAAAGTTTAAACATAAATTTCAACAAAGTATTCAACCATGGAAAATGGGAAGTTTAATCAAAGTTAATTCAGTTGGTTTTTTTTATGAAATAACCTTTAATGAACTTTGAAAACATACATGTTTACTTACATCTTTAATATCAGCTGGCAATTTTTCAACATGTACCAGAAACATTTCTGAGACACTGCGATCAGCCACGTCAGATACTCTGAATGACGCGTCCATACTACCGCCTCTATAGTTTGAGTCTTGATACCTTCTATCAGGTGATAAACTTGACCTTCGACCTCTTCCATCAGGGAAGTCAAGTGAACTTCCATGATCTCTTATTGAATATCTGTCATCTAGCGGCAATTTCTCTGATCTATAGTGTCCCGCTGAATATCCCGGAGAAATACTTCTGCTTCTACGGTAAGAAACAAACCCATGATCTCTGCTATGAGTACTGAAAGGACTATGAGATCTGCTTCGCCTTCGGTCTCTACTGTGAGAGCTGAAAGGACTTCGAGATCTACTCCGCCTGTACACGTGCGGATCGGGATTTTGCCTTAAATCTGGACTCCTAGAGTACCTTCTGTGCGGAGAGTATCCAAGGCTAGAATGCCGACCCCTTGATGGAAAGTCGGGACTCAATCGCCTATCTCTACTTGATGATCTATGTGGACTGCCATGACTATCTCTTCTTGGGGAATAACGTGGACTGTGTCTTCGTCCGTCTCTTGGAGATAAAGACCGTCTATAGTCTCTGTGGTATGAACCTGAAGATTAAATAAAAAATCTGACAATCTTTTATCTTAAAGTACATTGGTCTATAATGGAAGGTCTGTAATACAATAGTATTAGACATAACAACAAACTATGAGAGAATTATAGATGGAAGTTGTTGGCAAGTGAGATATACATGATCTATTATTTCTAGAACAAAATATCATTTTCCATCATATAAATGTTCATTTTAAATCGCTTAGAAGTTCATGAACATTTCTATTTTCAAGCAACAATTTCTAAGAACATCAAAATGACACATCTCTACTGATTTTATCAATATTTGAAATACTTATAGAAAGTGTGCCCATTGTAGATCTATACACTTTAATTACATTATTAATTCTCATAAAAGAATGGCTTTATAGCAATTTATGAACACAAAATTTTCTTTAAAAGGGACAACCTTCCTCAAAATCTGCATGTATGTAGTCTGAAAATCTTTCCATTGCACAATCTACTTTGAGTTATCTTTTATTCTAAAGCACAGAATTATAATTCCATATACAAGTATCACTCATTTGAAAAACAGTGGGCTATGACTAATATATCACTGATGTATTTTAGTACTACATCAACAAGCATATAAAGTTAAAGCTTGTCTACCTTCACTGTAATTATCTGTGTTTTTTCTGGAAGGTATATCTGTATCACCATATAGCCTATCTGGATACTGTACAACATGTTCTGTAAATACTTCTTGAGCTGGTGGCGGCACTCCATGATACACCGTATGAACTACCTGAGAATAAGCTGGAATATTCTCTACTGGATGTACAACCGGAGGTGGGTACGAAGGGACACTTTCTACTGCATGAACAATGGGAGGATAAGTGGGAATTGTTTGTACAGGGATTGCAGAACCTGAAAATTACAAGTTGTTCAAAGTATATTCTGCCAGTGGAAATATGAATATGTCGAGTACTACTTCAGAAAATTTGGGATTTTTTAAAGATCTAATATGGAATTTATAACAGTTTTTTAAATGCAGAAAAAGCCTATGTTCTGCCTTTATTTGATGCAAAAATAAATCACTGAAAATCTATCCCTTGATGTGCTTTTAATTCTCCTTGAGAAGCATTGCAAGAAAAAGATGTTGTCAGGAAGTGATACTTTACAAAAGTTTTACCATAAAAAAAGACTAAAGAAAGTTTAAAACTTAATTTAGAATAAAAAAAATATTTTTTTTTGTCATAACCATACCTGATACAGAATGCAGGACTGCAGGGGTGGCAACCGTTGTGTCAGTGGGAGGAGCTGAATAGGCCACTGGGTGGTGTGAGGACACTGAAGCCACGCCTCCACTCCTAATAGGATAGGCCACAGGAAGCTGTGAGGACACTGATACCACACCCCTACTTCCAATATTTGATGAAGGTGCAGCTATTTCACTGACTTGTGCTGACAGTGATGTGCCTAAAAAGAAAAACAATCCATATATATGTATTTCTGAATCTCAAGTTAAAATATAATTAGATAAAGCATAAAGCATAATCTTCCACTTATGCAACAGAATATCTTTTATATACCCATGTCATATGTTTGTTAATGAGGCATAAAAGTTGCAATAATAACAGGTCATTTTAATATGCCTGATTAGTCAATGTTAAATGAATGTATCCTTTATATCTGTTTTTTTCTTTTTCTTTGGTGTAGGTGGCTGGAAATTGGGTGTTTAGGAGTAGGCCTAAAGGGTTAAAGTTTTTAAGTCAAAGCAACACTGTTAAGATCATCATAATGTAGAAGATCTCAGGTGCCCCTATATGCATCAGTGGGTACTTGTTTAGATCCACCCGCCCTCTGTTAAATGGGCTCGATTGCTATTTCACATGTAAAAATTTTAAGTCCCTGGTGGATTCACACCCTCAACAGTGTGGGCAAACAATATGAAATATGCAACCTTTATAACTTAGCCACACAGGCAATTATCTTTTAATCATGGATACATCAGGTACCTGCATATTAATGGTATTACATTATCATGGCAAAGAGAAATTGTATTGTGTACTCGCAGATACCAGATTTCTTATTTAAAGTTCATGGTCACTAACCAGCGTTAGCTACTGTGTAATCAATAAAATCTGCCGCGGCACTAAATCGTATCTCCATCTCTTTTCCTTTATAGGGAAACCCTTTCATCTCTGCAATCACCCTTTTAGAGTCCTTCAGCGAGGGCAGCTTCACAAATGCACAACTGTAAAATAAATGGACCAAGTTTTCTGATGAAAATACTGTAATTTTCAACTAAAGAAATTCATATTGTATAAGAGTATATTATTTTTTGTGTGTCAAAATGTCCATGAGATCACAATTTCAGAACTTTTAGGACATTTTGCTTGTTTTTCAGACAACTGAAAATCACATTAAAACAACATAATATGATTGAATTAAGATACCTTTATACACCACTGACTGTTTATTTTATGGTATTGTACAATAAAAATTTGACGGTATGAGAACAGCTCATAAATACTTACTATTGCGAGTCTTTATGATCTAGTCACTGAAACAACATATATGACCGCTAATCCTTAAAGCAAGTCATTATTTTGTCTGAAAATGTTTACTGTTATATATAAATCTGGAATATGGATTGCAGCCTATGTGCCCGAACGGTTTAACCATCATTTTTATTTACTAAAAGGTAATTTTGAATGGGTGCAGCCTATTGTCTGGAATGTACGGTAGTGATACTAGTACTCACATCTTATCCTTTTTACTGGTATGTCTACCCATCCAAACTTGTGGTGACTCAAAGTTGTAATGTCGCAAAATATCCAAAATCATTACCTGTAAAAGAAACCATAACACTGTGTTAGTTTAAATGTATAAAGCATTGAATATATCTGCTGTAAAAATTGATGTTGAATTTTACAAAAGAATGCATTCAAAATGCAAGTATGCAACTGCCTTATTATGGAGCATGCAAAAAATCATTGCTTGCAGATAAAACCTTACTTAAAATAGCGACATTATATTTTGTTCCAGAACATTTTATTTTGTTTACATACAATATTCATGTGTTTTAAATACATTCTTTGTAACAACTCTTTCAATAATCAACATTGAGATTATGGAAACATTATGATTTTACTGCTGATAAATTATATAGAAATATTTCATACGATATAGCTTTATACTGTTTATCCATTAACATAACGAATTTCTTAGCTTTCATATTTGAAACTGTCCATTATCAATTTTAGAAATATTGATATAAAATTTTTAAGTAACATGTAGTTTACCAACAGTATAGAGCCTGGTCAAACTGAACAGATGTGCAGGCTGACCTGGCTCTATACTGGTGGCAAAGGTTAAAATGTCAGTTTTGATACTAGCAGGTTAAGTGTCAATGTATCCTAGCACCATTTTATAGAGACTTTAAATAACTCACCTTTGACGTATCATGTGGTATATTGCTGATGTACACTTGGGCTTGCACATATTCTGGATCTTCATCTGTAAATTTAAACAGTTCTTACATTACTTAATAACTTAATATAGAGTCGTATATCTTATATTCATAACATCAAATATTTACATTATAACATGAAACGACAAAAAGGACAAACCAACTTATCACTGCAGGATTGTGTAAAAAAAAAGCAAAGTAGAAAAAGGTATCATAGTTCTGCAACATTTTGGGAGGCTTATCTGCTCATGGTAGTGAACAGATACATCAGGTTTGATTTAAATACCTTCAAGAAATTTTGAAAAAGGCAAATATTCTCACAAAATGACTAATTTTAAATAAAAAAAAAGAGAAATAATTATGCAAAAATGATTAAACTTTCAGGATTATTAACCCTTCCGAAATGCATTTCAAATGCGAAATATAGTTAACAAATACTCCAAGTTTAACCAATATTTAACCATCCCCAGTATAAATATTTTATCACAAAATTACACATTCATGCAAATCTCGTCTCCTTAAATGGTATAAAAATCTCAGAAAATATTACCAGTCCTGTAATGTGGAGTCCCTTTTATATTTTTTTTTAGAAATTTACATTTTATGTAAACAAGGCACTTTATCATAAATATAAAATTTATCATTCTTAGTCTTACCTTCTAAGTCTGTCACCTTGGCCTTTTTTACTTGTGTTGTTGAAGTTAATTCAGCTTTTCTCTTTCCAGCCACGTCCTTATGAGTCCTTGACCCTGATGACACCAACGTCGGAATACTTCGACCTTCAACCTTACTCTGTTGAGCGGACTTATCAGTAACACGAGAAGGCTTTGATTGAGTTGAAGAAACTTTAGAAACTACATTAATCTGACCCTTGATAGGTGTAGCTGTCCTAGAGTTTGTAACATTTGCCTCATGTTTTGAGTTAGAGGCTATAGACCTTGCAGGAAATGGACTGGTTCTAGTATTTGATTTATTAGGATGTACAGTCTGTCCTTTACTGCCAGGCATAATACCAGTCTGTTTTTTTATTGGATCTTTGCTAGATGTAGTATCATCTTCAGGATACAAATATGTCTTTAGCATTTCTTTCAACTTCTCAGCCTTCTCCTGAACTGAACTCAATGTTTGTTTTCCACTTGAGGAAACACTAGCACTTTTGGCTTCTCTAGCCACACCCTTAGAGTTCTTCAAAATACTCTTCAGTCTTGGAGGCTCATTTAAAGTCTGTTTCACCTCATTTGATAAAGATGCTTGTCCAGTACTTTTTGTGTACACAAATGGACTTTGACTAACGGTTAAACTGTGACCTTCGGTTGCTGAAGGCATAGTGTTTCTATTTTGTGTTACACCTTGCCTCACATTTGTTTTGTCAATGCTATATTGATGGGCCGTACCCTGAATATTTGTCAATTTATTACCACCACTTACTGACTGATGTAGTTGTCTCTGATTCCCTCCTGACTGTTGTGCCATAATATGAGCACTGATTGTGCTTTGGTTCCCAATCAAACCATGTTGTAGACCTTGCTGCCTGCTCACACCAGGCTGCATGCCCATTATTTGGGAATTTCCAGTTCCTGTATTTCCTTGAGACTGTCCCATCATTCTCTGTGCTTGGGGATTCCAACTTCCCATAGCACTCTGAGACTGGCCCATCATTCCTTGATTTTGGGAATTTCCACTTCCCATAATACCCTGCGACTGTTCCATCATTCCCTGTGCTTGGAGATTCCGACTTCCCATAGTACTCTGAGACTGTCCCATCATTCCTTGAACTTGGGAATTCCCACTTCCCATAATACCCTGCAACTGTTCCATCATTCCCTGTGCTTGGGGATTCTGACATCCCATAGCACTCTGAGACTGTCCCATCATTCCTTGAACTTGGGAATTCCCACTTCCCATAATACCCTGCAACTGTTCCATCATTCCCTGTGCTTGTGGATTCTGACTTCCCATAGCATTCTGAGACTGTCCCATCATTCCTTGAACTTGGGAATTCCCCTGCATTCTCATGAATTCTTGTAACATTTGATTATGTAATCCTTGATTCATATTGCCCATTGAACCTTGTTGCTGCAAAGGAGGACCACTGTTAGACTGTTGTTGCATCATCTGAAAGTTGCGCTGGAAATTTTCAAAGAAAATGGCCCTCTGTTGTTGGTTCATTCCTTGTAAATTATTTTGAAACATGTTCATCAAGGGGTTATTGGCATTTCCCCCACCCATCATCTGCTGCATATTCTGACCAGCCATTTGTCCTGGGTTCAGAGTGGGAAAATTTGGAAAATTACCTTGATTATTCATTTCTTATATCTTCTATTACAATAATTCAACATTTGACATTCATACTTTCTGTGTAACAACTTTGATCAGATCTTCTTCTGCCATAATTCTAATTTTTCCATACCATCCCTACAAATAGTGAAAGAAAAAAAACATTATTGATAAACATATCAAACAGCAACTTGAAGTGTTGTGTAACAAATTAAATACTGAAATCTGAACAATACAAAAATAGCTCTCTTCAAATAGAATATCCCAATATAATTCCTATTCTCCTGTAAAATAATTACGCAATAAATAAAGCCAATTTACCCTTTCCCTGCTTGAACAAATGGTAGTTAGACTTTGGTAAAATAGAAAGTACAACAGGGGGAATTAAGTATGAGAAAATATTTAAGATAATTCATTGACTGATTTTTTTCCTCTTTTAACAGAGAAATAGTTTTTCCTAAAGATAACATAAAATACCATGATGCTGATGCTATATAGCAATATTAATCTTTTCAGATTTTGTGGGAAAAAAAACAACATCATTCTCATCATGAAAGAAAATAATAATAATAGAGTCTCAAAATTAAAAATAGGTAATGCTAGATAAGGCTGATAAAGGGTCCAACACTGTGAACAAGACATTCAGACCAAAATGATTCTGAATTTTGATTCTGACTTTTGTCAGTAATACACAGATAAACGCTTTCCGAACTAGCAGAAGAAAGGCTATTCTATCAGTAAAATTGCGAGTAAAGATTGCATATCTCATTGTATAAATCGTATGTAAAATGTTCTGACATATATGGTAGGTTTAACAGTTAATTTAAATACTTTAGTGTGAAAGATATGTTGAAGTATACTGTTGTGAAGCTAAGTTCCAAAGCTTTCAATTGGTGTAATAAATTTTAAAATCGGACGTTAAATCACAAGAAACTAGCAGTTTAAAAACAGTTTAAATTTGTATTGTTTTATGCCTGCTGCACAGTAAATGGGCCAATTTTTCAAAAACACATGAAAAACACAAAAAAAAATTATTGCATTTGCAGTAGAGCTGTCATTGATTCAATGCAAAGCATATCAACGATATATCGATATCAAGTGACTAAAACCAACGATACACCGATATATTGATAATATCCTATACTCACTTGTCTGTCATTCACTTTCATACCTGTTTAAATGATTTCAGTCAAAAACATGTTCTGTACAGTGTCTTGTCCACTGCATGATTTTTTCCAGACAATATTTTTTGTCACCATTGCTATGAAATAATTCCACTATATAACAAAAGCATAACATTAGATATAAATAACTGCTTCTGTATATATTTTGAGTGAATTTTATAATTTCTAGACATTTAATTTATAAGTCAAAAGTATCGATTTTTTAAAATGTGTATCGATTATTGATCGGCAAAAAAATATCAACGATACATCGATATTGTCGATATCGATGACAGCTCTAATTTGCAGTTACTTTTTTGTGTTTTTACAAAGGACTTACTATGAAGCAAATGTGCCCAAAAGTTTTTTATGATAGCATTACCCAAAATAAAGATACAGACATTTTTATACCCTAAAAATGCCCATTTTTACATGTAATGTGTTGTTAGCATCTGATTTTTTGGTGTTTTTAGAATTAACACCACTATTATCTGTTCTAATTTATCTCTTCAATTTTTTTACATGCACATAGATAATTTTATTACCTTTCCAATGATATATAATACTTGGTATACATCATCCTAGTTTTTATCATTAAGATGATTTTAGTAAAATCAGACTTTTGTAATGCATCAGTTTTTTCAAAATTCAGTTGTTAATTAAACAAGTATACCTTTAAGCAATTACAAATAAAATAGTACTTTATGGTCTTAATCTAATGAAATATGGATTAAAGACATATGTAAAGTGTTTTCAAAACAAATTTTGAAACAATATTACCATAGTATGCATTATGGTGGTGAAAAAAAAATTTGTGATGAAAAAACTGTAACGTCCGTCCCCCTCTCATAAAATATCCAATTTTAAAACAATACTCATAAAAAACAATGTTACTGGTGCTTATTGATAGTCTTACTATGAAAATGTTACAAAAATTGCCAATTTCTATGTAAATGAGAAAAAGAAAAAAATACAATAATGTAAAAGTTGTCTGTAACGTCCATCCCTGTAACATCCGTCCCCCTATGTAAGGTGGTTATTAAATCCCACATAAACTGTAATTGAAAAGGGAATTTTACACTAAAACACCAAAGTTACAATGAAAAATGAAGAAATAACAGAATTAAAGGACTGAAATGATGTATTTATATAAAAATTATTATTTGTGAACACCAAATTCCTTTATTTTGAAAAAAAAATCAGTATATTTTGCTATGAAAATAAAATTAGTTACTTTGAAATAAAGTTAATATGTTATTTTTAAACATAAAATTGGCCTATAAGTTTATTTAAATAGTATTTAAACTTATATGAAATTTATAATAAATATAATCTTTTGTTATTCTGTGTTTTCAAAGTAAGGGTACAGAAGGGGACGGATGTTACAGAAATGAACTAATGAATTAATGATTTTTTTTACAGAAATACTAAACTTATCTTGTTCTTATGATGCATGATAGAGAAGTTGTAAGTTTTGCAACTGTATACGAATGTTTCACACAACAATAAAATACTATTAAAAACTAGAAATATGTCCATAGGACACGGATGCCCCCACACGCCACTGTTCTGTCAATCTTATGACTCTAGGTCAAATATTTTTTGGACTACATGTGCCACAAGTTGAAAACTAAAAATCAACAAAGGGCCATAATTCTGTAAAATTAGGTCGCAGCAAAAATTCCTTCCTTTACTACCATCTACACCTTAAGGTTGTTCATCCCTGGAAGTTTAAGCAAAATCTGCCATTCGGTTTAAGAGGAGTTGCATTCACAAAATTTCTACATAGTATATAGTGAAAAATCAACAAAGGGCCATAATTCTGTTAAATTTGGTCGCAGCAAAAATTCCTTCCTTTACTACCATCTACACATTAAGGTTGTTCATCCCTGGAAGTTTAAGCAAAATCTGCCATCCGGTTTAAGAGGAGTTGCATTCACAAAATTTCTACATAGTATATAGTGAAAAAATCAACAAAGGGCCATAATTCTGTTAAATTTCGTCGCAGCAAAAATTCCTTCCTTTACTACCATCTACACCTTAAGGTTGTTCATCCCTGTAAGTTTAAGCAAAATCTGCCGTCCGGTTTAAGAGGAGTTGCGTTCACAAAATTTCTACATAGTATATAGTGAAAAAATCAACAAAGGGCCATAATTCTCTTAAATTTGGTCGCAGCAAAAATTCCTTCCTTTACTACCATCTACACATTAAGGTTGTTCATCCCTGTAAGTTTAAGCAAAATCTGCCATTCGGTTTAAGAGGAGTTGCGTTCACAAAATTTCTACATAGTATCTATTGAAAAAATCAACAAAGGGCCATAATTCTGTTAAATTTGGTCGCAGCAAAAATTCCTTCCTTTGCTGCCATCTACACATTAAGGTTGTTCATCCCTGTAAGTTTAAGCAAAATCTGCCATTCGGTTTAAGAGGAGTTGCGTTCACAAAATTTCTACATAGTATATAGTGAAAAAATCAACAAAGGGCCATAATTCTGTTAAATTTGGTCGCAGCAAAAATTCCTTCCTTTACTACCATCTACACATTAAGGTTGTTCATCCCTGGAAGTTTAAGCAAAATCTGCCATCCGGTTTAAGAGGAGTTGCATTCACAAAATTTCTACATAGTATATAGTGAAAAAATCAACAAAGGGCCATAATTCTGTTAAATTTGGTCGCAGCAAAAATTCCTTCCTTTACTACCATCTACACATTAAGGTTGTTCATCCCTGTAAGTTTAAGCAAAATCTGCCATCCGGTTTAAGAGGAGTTGCGTTCACAAGATTTCGGGATGTACGGACGGACGGACCGACTGACGGATGGACAAGTGCAACGCTATATGCTCCCACATTGTGGGGGCATAAAAATAACTAAAAAGAAACAAACACAAAATCCAAAACAGGATATACAGAAGAGGTGCATACGATAGAGATGTTGAAAGTATCTTATTGATTAAAATTGGTCAATTGTTAAAACATAAATTCTTTAGTCTTGAATAGTTAACAAAACATCTATCCCAGCCCCTCATAAAACAGTGGGATATGGATCCTAACTATATACACACAGATGGGGCTGGCACTTTATTGGAAGTTAACGAGCTGTATATTGGGAGCTGTGTATTGTATATTGGGAAGTGTGATATATTACAAAACAGTAGGGGTGCCAATATAGGGTGATGTACATATGCTTAAAAACAGTGGGAGGGACTACCATATCTGTTAGAGAAGGCCTGTCATTAAGTAAGCTGTAGATCAATTAAGTCAAAGGATTTATTGAACTTCAAAATTTTACAGGCTAAAGATGTAGTCAATTAAAAAATAAACAAATAAAGAAATATAATTCAATACCCTGATTAAATTTCCTTTTTCTTCAAAATTCAAGCATATTTTCTTACCATTTGACCCATTTAGTTATTATAAATAAAGTGGAAGAAAATCTTAAGTAAAGGATTCCTGTAATGTAAAAGTTGGGATAATTGTGAAAATTTGTCTGTAAATGAACCCTTCGCAAATTATTTTGAACCTATAAATTTTATTGAATGACAAATTAGTTCAAAGTTAAGCAGTTCATGTACACTGAAATATTTACACAAAGAATTATTAAAAGTTAGAAATAATGAGCTTATGACACTGAATCAAAATGAAATCTTTGGATAATGCAGCTGACATTCCACATTAATTTACTTAAAATCTCATCAAATCGATAGTACTTAATTGCATCAATTTAAAATCTTTTTCATGAAAATTTTTAGTTGTTTATAATTTATGTATTTAATAATGAGAAATTAGGCTTGCATATGTTTCAATCTGAAAACTTCTTATTTATTTCACACTGTATCATATTATCTTTTACAAAGATAAATCTTATAATTATATGTAACAAAAGTATTTTGTAAATGATTTCGTATATAGAAAGGTACCATTGGTATGCCATTCTTTCTTTATCACACTGTTAAAGCATTATCTGGAAACCAGCATTATTTTATTTCATTAGCAATGTTCTTATTTTAATCCAAACATGTCAATGTTCATTCAAATGTAAGATAACTGGAAGAAAACCAAGTCAATGCAACTTTTCATTGTGAATCGCAAAAAGTAAGAAACTCCATAATTGTCAGGAATATTTCTATGATTTTTCTCATAATTTGTTCAATTATTTTACATTTATTGTACTATACAAAGCATAATACTCTTAGAAATGTTAATCCTTGAAAATTAAACCCAAAAAAAAAGGATGAACTATGAGCTTTAAACATCTAGTGTAACATCCGTCCCCCCAAAAATGTAACATCCGTCCCCCTGATACAATTCATTTCTGGATTAGCTGACAAGTATATATACATTAGAAAGTCCTATAATTTTCACTGTTTGATAAGACATGTGTTTGCAAATTTCATTTAAGTATGAATTGATGTACCTATCCTTGTTTTCTTTACTTTGTTGCTATCATGTTTGAAAATTTAATTTTTCGGGAAAAATACAGACAATTTGAAAGCAAATAATTATATATTTAAGATGAATTTTCTGAAAAAGTTTTGTGACACTTATCAAAATACATAATATATTAATGAAATAAAGAGAAATCATACAATTTTTATTATAAATTTTAACATATTCAGACTTTTAGTATATCTTTGTAACATCCGTCCCCTACCAACACGGTCTGCATAAGATGTAAAATTTTGAAAAAAAAGTATTCAAAAACTTATCCTTTCTTTCCAAAAATATTGTTACAGACATCCTAAGGTTCTTAAAAAAAAGCAAATATTTACTTGTATGTTTAACTTTATTTTTTTACTTAGATGCTAACACAATTGGCCCATTTGCTGTGCAGCAGGCATTTAGCATTTTACTCCAAGACAAGGGAAACAACTCATATCTTTTCACTCAATATACCGCTGTTATTTACATAGTTCACATCAAGTGTTCATGGGTGTATTGCCTGCATTTTTGTCACAAATAAATTCATTAATAAATGCTTTAATCTCTCCCAAGGTTTACCCAAAGTAACCAGTGTTTGGTTTTGAAAGAATATCTTGGGAAAACAGTAGTGTGTAATAAGGTAATTAATCTTTCTTTTTGAAGATTCTAAGCAAGAAAAACTTCATTTTTCTTTAATACCTTTAACAAACATTTGGATAAAAAAATGTTTAGCACTTTAACATTTTAATGATTGATAATCGAGACCAATTGATTAAATTAGGTGTCATATTAGTTTCTGGCTTATACCACAATTAAATATCATGGTTCTTCAACATATTGAATCTCATCAAACTAAAGAATGTGAACTGAACAAGTTATAACCAAACAAATGTATGGTATATGCCACACTAGCAATTGTTTAACTTGTCCGAAAATATCAATGTCCGAAAACAGTGAAGTTTAGCAAATAAATTTGACATAATTGTGACTTCGTGAAATTTTAAAGGATTTCATTAGCGATACATTTATGTACATTGTAAGTTTTTATGGAGAAAACTTTAATAGTTTTTGTAAAATACCGTGCATACTCATCAAAATAATGGGTGCCTTTCATCGTTCTTCGGGTTGTCTTCTTTAAAAGCCGTCTAAAGTCGTACTCAAAAGAGTACGGGAGATATTAATTGACGGTCTACGGTCTCCAATAACCCTCGATTAAATAGAACACGACAAGTACAAGAAACGGTGGAAAACAGAAAACTTAGGAATATTTGAAGACTCATCCTTCTAATTCTTCAGAATTCTTCAATTCACTGAAAATTATTTGTGGGCACTGGTTAGAACAAGTTACAAAAAGTGAAAAATTAAAAAAAGGGTAAAACTTTTAACATTTTCATAACTTTGCTTTAATAAAATTTTATCATTTTAAAGGTCATAAATGGAATAATTTACTGCTCTTAAAATGACGGGTCGAAACATATGACCCTCTGACTCTATGTCTTCTAAATAAATGTTATTTTCAACATGACGTTACTGACTATGCTATGTATAGATCCACGTATTTTCAACGTCTATCATTAAATTATGGAACAATTTGCAAAATGTGTAACAGACCTTCACCGAAAGATTTAAGTATCATTTTAAGAATTTTAATAAAAGCAGTAAACTTTCCTAAGATTATACATGAAGTTGAATCGGATGGGTCATGGGCGGTTTATGTGTCTGTTTCATATGCTGTGTACGTGCTCTACTCTTGCCAACTTTAGATATGATGATTTATTTACAAAGAAGCACGCTCTCTAGCAAGAGCTTGTTTTTGTCTTAAATAATACACGGGGAGGTATACCAATAGTTTAACAATTTGTCTGAAGTGTCACCATATATTTTACGGTTCTTGTCTGAATTAATATACAAGTACTGCACAAATCGTGTCATAACTTAAGGAATAAAAATAAAACATAGTTTATATTGATGGTCTTTATTTTTTTACCAGTAACAAACACAATGATACACAAATAATACTTGCAGAATATTTATATTCTTAAAAAGATATTTTATCCTTTTTATAAATCTTTAAATGAACAAATAATTTGTCTGAAACGTTCCTTTCAAAGGTATGTAATCTAACTATATTTTATGTCCGCAAAGATCACAATCAGACACCTGACTCCAGACCAGTTTTCACAAGGTCTTCTTTTGAACTGTCTTCGCAAGTTGTAAACTGAACCAAAGCATCTACGAAGACGCTCCTTGGAATCTTTCCATCAACTGGCTTAAAATCATGGAAGAACTTCTTGTCTAAAGACACATTATCATGGCCTAATGCCTTAAAGGCATTCACAAACTCTTCTTCTGTAATACCCTCTCCACATAAATCTACCATGCTAAACACTGTGGTAAAATATTTTCTTCTTTTTTCGACATATTTATCTTTGTCGGCCTTGAAGTCGTCGTTCTGCATTTCAACAAACTCATCTTCAGTAATTGGACCAGGTTTTCCATAGAATACGTTTTCTGACAACAATTTGTCCATTGTTTCAATAACCTTTTTCTTTTGCTCTGGATCCAAATGGTTAATCGCAGCAAATCTTTCCCTTAATAAAAAAGAAAAGTAGTCAAACATTTTCTACAAAGGAAACATTGGCAAAACAAAATGGATTAAGTAATTACTCAAATATCCTAAAAGAAGTTAAGACGTGTGCAGCATTTTCTAAAAATGTGCTGAAAATATGCTACAATAATGCTAAAGTATCTGTTGATGTACTATAAAAATATAACACTTTTGTCCTTGTTATTCAAACATACTGTTCCGATATCAAAGAAAACTATGAACGTAACTTTGTCACAAATACAAAATGTAATTAGATTCTGTAAGCCCGACTATATAATGTAGTAAACATGATTCCGCCAAAAGTTTTCAGTAATTGGAATTAATATGCTGTCGAACGATCGGTATCATTGAAAGTCTTTATGCATACAGAAACCACCCTTATATTGTTTACTACTCATAGTGTCAGTACAGACACATGTATGTTTCGTTCAATAAAAGTGTGTGTCAAATTTTGCCTTTTTTACTTACTCCTTTTCTTTTACGTCCTCTCCTGAAAGTTTGTTTTTATGTTTTACATCATATAGCCTGAACCATAGTCGCCATTTACTTTTCAAGTAATCGTTTGCCATGTTTATTTTCTACAATGTACAAAATGTAATTCACTTTAATGAAAAGATATCATTATTCAATCATTTAGACTGAACTATAATTGCCATTTACTTTTCAAGTTCTAGTTTACCATTTCTGTTTTATTCAATATACAAAAATGCAATGTGTTTCAATGAACAGATGACAATTTTGCTTCATTCTAATGAACAGATGACATTTTTGCCTCATTCTAATGAACGATTATGTTTTTGCTTCCTTCTTCTCTAATTGTTTACATTGTTTATTTTATTCATTATACAATTTGCAACATACTTTAATGAACAGATGACACGTTTGCATCATCCTAATGAAAAGATTGCATTTTTGCTTCATTCTAATGAACGACTTCATTGTTGCTTAATTTATTGAACAGTTTGCATTTTTTCCCATCTTCCTAATGAACAAAATGCATTTTTGGCATCAACTGCATGACTAATATAGTCGCCATTTACTTATCAAGTAATCGTTTACCATGTTTATTGTCTGCAATATACAAAAGACAATACACTTTAAAGAACAGATACCATTATTTGCATCATTCGGTCTGAACAATAATTGCCAATTACTTATGAAGTACTAGTTTACCATGTTTACTTCCACAATTATACATGTGCATATAAAGCAATACATTTTAATGCATAGATAACACCTGCTATTTGTGGCTCATGCCATGTTTTTCTAACATGAAAAAGTGCAAAAGAAGAAATATTCTATATTCAAAGATATATTCAAAGAATATAAAAATATAACTGTAAACAACCATATGTATTGCAAATGCACACGAAGTGATCTTCATCATGTTTATCACGTTCATGTATCATGGAAAACAAAACCACAAAAACAATCGGGAACCTTAGTGACCCACACGGCCTAAAAAATGCAAGTCGTGGGTCAGTTGGGGGCAAATGTAAGATTCCGTCCTGAATGTACAAATAGTGAGAGAAAACACAGGCAATAGGTAACATTGGTGACCCACACGACCTAAATGAAAATACACGTGTATTTCATTGGTCAGATGGGTTTAAATGAAAGAGACTGTCATTAATATAATGCACATTTCTTTTGTGCGTGACAATGGTGTAAAGAACGTATTAACACGAGTATTCTATAATTTACTAACTTTTTCTAAATCATTAAGAATCTAACATATTCATGGCGTTGTCGGAGACAATGCGACAATAATATTATCTGTCACGTGTTGCAGTCCGGATATATCTGTCCCTCGGACGTACCCGTACATTGGGCTGTGACGTGGCTTGCCGCGTTGAGTTGCCTCTTATGAGCGGGTACCCCAGGAACGGATATTCCGAGCTGAACCGCTAACAAATGTCAGATATTTGCTATTGCAAATTCTTCCAAATATTCAGTGGATGGGTTTCCTCTATAATATACTTGTCTTATATGTAAGAAAACATATATTGTTCTTCCATATGTAATTATTGAACAGTTACAAAGAAAATATTATCGCGGTGCAACAAAATCATGTCTTTTGCGGGGTAAAAAGTGAGACAATCTCACAGACTTGGTTATTCTTTTAGATTTTGTACCAGTAATCATTTTTGTGCCAGAATGATTATTCTAGGCGTGTAAAATGACCTAAGAAAAGAAAAGCGTTTAATCGCGATTAATTTAACATGTTAAATCGGGTTTAAAAACGTACTACTTATCAAGTTAAATTTAATTTTAATAAATTTAATTTTAAGTACATTTTCATATTTTTTTCCGTATTGAGTGTTCAAGGTAAGATTTTAAAATTTTATGTTTTAGACCTTTGGGCCTCAGTGGAGTTCTTTAAATGTCTTAAAAAGATGCTCGTTGAAGTAGTAGACAAATATGAATAAAATGTTTTAAAATTGTGAAGAAATTTAGGCTATAACTAAAGACTTTATGTATTTTAACAATATTATTAGTCGCCGGTAGAAACCGGCGACTATATTTGTAACAGTTTAATATTATACCTATGGTAGGAGAAGCCCTTAAAATCTGAAAATAAAAGCATATCAATCATTGAACAATTAAAGACAAAAATTATTTTTCAGTAATCTCAAAAATTCAAACATATGATAACTTTGCTCAGTGAAATGAAATATGCACATATTGACATCTTAAAAAGCAACATTACAATTTTCATAAAATGAATCAATAACGTATCCCCAAAGGATCAGTCATTGAATATTAGGGTTACTTTTACTTTTTTTCTATGCGTCAAGCATTGCTATTTTATAATATATAAATCATGAATTATATTTGAAATGACACTTTAAAATTATTTGGTTGTTTATATTTAATGAGACCTATTATATTACATTATCTTATCTAATTATAAACAAATTCTCCCTGGTCTTTTCGTAAGAATCACGTGACTACATGTTTATATATGTTGTATATCGTTATAAAATCTATTAATAGTAACAGATTGCTGATAAGCAAAAGGTGTGGTAGCTGATAAGATGCAAATCATTGTAATTCTGTACAGATAATTACATAAGGGATTTTTTTTATTAATCAGTTTCATACTTTATATCATTGGAAAAACCTGTTTACTCATATTTTACACATTAAAAATAAATTTTCAAAACCTTTTCCTTTCTTTTTGGTAACGGGTTAAACTTGGCCCTTTCTGTCAAACTTTCGACAAGAAAATTCAAAAGTTAAGTTTAGGTTGAACATCCCAAAATAATTTTATGCTTAAGAGGCACTTTATTGAAATATATAATGGTAATCGTTGATTTCGGTATATTCCGTCTGTTTCCGTCACGCAGGTTTCCAAAACGGTATGACGTTAGGGTCCGGAATCGTATTAGATACATAGAAAAAAAATAAAATATCTTTGTGTTGATAGTTTATCGCACTGAAAGGCAATTAAACGTTAATTTTTGTATATCGTATGTAACGATGGGAATTCATGTATTGATTTCAACTAAATTATATATTTTTTCTATAGCTTATAATAATGATGTACAACACTTTTACAGTTAAATTGTATTGTTTCATGAAATAATTAAACATATATATTTTCATAGTCACTTTGCAAATATTCGATGATCGGTAATTATTTGTGGGTAATTATCTGAATCAGAACTAGTAACCTATACAGATTTCAATGTATGGTACAAAAGTATATGTATAAAGTACAATTACAAGAAGAATTACCAGCATATCACTTGCCTTACAAGCCTCAGTGGCAATTAAACATTACTCAAATCATTGTTCTTCTTGTTTTTATACTTGAACCATTAAACTTATATTTTCTTATATCTATGATAATACAATCATTTTTCTATCCGGCGACTTGATGCTTTAGCATCAAAATCTCTACTTGTTATTATTATTGCTACGTTAATTAAATTAAAAAAAAATAAAACGAACAAACGCATGAATTAATTTATGAAGTATATTGATGAATAAATGTATGAATGAATGACTTGACTAAACTCGTTATGTTAAGTTTAAAACAATAAAATATTTCAATTATCGACGAAAAAAAAGAAGAAATTTCCAACGTACCTTTCACGTATCTTATTAAGTTTCACTAACAACTATCAGGTCAAAACGCGGATCTAGTTTGCGGAAACTAGGACAAATTTGTTATTCATTGTGGCAAAAAAAGCAATCCCCGCACGTAGCTACAAAATGAAACAGAAGTTTAAGATAATATCATGAAATGTAGCGTTGCTGTCCGGAGACTAGGTGATATTTGTTGTTTGTAATGTTGTAACGAATTTTTTTTTTTTGCAATTTCTGCAAGTTACAACTTGATGTATACGTGTGTACGAATTGATGTGTTGAAGTACATTTATATTGCATATAAAACCTTTCCTTAAAGTCTAATATCTGAGGTGGCTTCTGGTTTGAAACAGGAAAGTATATAATCTACTCATAGTACCAGAAAAAGACGGGTTTTTTTTTTATTTATTTGGTGTCTTTCGGACATGAGTTTACGGGATCGTGAGCGATTTTGGTAATCTCGTTATTTTGGACAAAACATAATAAGTCATTTATAATTAAGTAAATTTCTGTGTTAAAGTAGCTTTTCATTTGAGAATTAATGAAATTTTAAAAGCAGTGTAAGATGTTTAATTGGAGGAGCACGTTTCACATAATTATCTTAAATATCCGAGAAATATTAACTCCTTTGAACCATTTAATAATTTGGACGTGTAACTTACTTTAAAAAAATCTTTATATTATTAAACTAATTTTAAATTGATTAATGGAAACCTTACTTATATTCAGGTCTTTCTGTAATTTTTTATATGTGATAATAATTTATACCGCTGCTGCTGGGTTTGGTATCAGAAATCTTACACAATAAATTATTTGCAGTAAAAATTAAACACGCTGCTTTGTTTTCTTTTCCACTAATATCTCGTTTACTAGTGAAAATACACTTAGTTTTTTTATATCGAAATTATGCCTAAAAACATGCAACACTGATATGCCAGAATTGCTTGTTTACTGGAAAAAAGTTTTTGCTATACATATTTTGTTTATTTATAATTTTACATGTTTTATTGGGATATGTTCGTCATTCTCTATTTACGTGGCACTTGCATGCTAACTTAATATGCCGCTATTATTCACTGTAATTATTATAAAATGATGCTTATACGTTGTTTCCTTGATGTAAGTCTAAATTGAAAGTTTGTAAGCTTGAAAAATTGGATGTTCATAGCAGTTTTTGTTATTCTCTAATGTAGAGACATTCGGATAACAAACAAAATAACGAAACAACGAAATAAATATATAATGCCCCGTCTTTTTTCCCCTTCCATAAAAAACACAAAATGTCAAACTTTGAACATAATTGCAATGACATTTATTGTAAAACATGAAAGTGTAATTATTATACTGGAATTTGTCTCATTGTATAATAAAGAATGTGAGGCCGCAACATTTAGTAAACATATGTTTGTTATTTAGCACAATCCATTTTTATTTCCCAATTGCAATTTATTTGTTGGGGATCTACTACAGTTTACGGAATGGTACTTATACCTGATATTATAATTTAGTTTTATGTATGGAAGACAAATAACCGTTTTCTTAATAATTTAGATATTCTATACGAAAATGTCAACCAGCAGTTTCCAATATACCAATAATTAAGTATCAGGCAGTATAATTTATATTGTAATTGTCAGATTTTTGACGGCCATTTTGTACGCTATCTTGCATGGTATGCTTTACATTCTTTTGTATCTTTTCAAAATAATATGACAGTCCAAATTACAGGACCGTAAATTCCTCGATTTTTTTAAGGAATGGCGATGTATTAATGATTTAGTCGGTGCTAGGGAGCGTAGACCATGTTTTCATAACATTTAATGAATAGGCCCAATGAAGAAATCTTTATACAATTATTTATCTTTAATTGCTCTTTCTATTCCCCTTTTTCAGAATTTAATAAGTTTCTAGTTAATTTGAAATAAAGCAAAACATAATAAAGGAATGTACGAAACATCTCGTTGGAGATAAGCATTGAACATTTGATTAATCACAATGCACCCCATTAAACTATCTCTTTTGATTACAAACTTTTTATTTAATAAATCTCATCACAATGAATATGACACTTTAATATTCAATTATTTTATATTTTAATAGAGGTTCAAAACGTTCGTTAATATGAATCTTTATTTGGATGTGCATGTTGAGTATATGTACCTAATCAACATGCATGTACTGAGGAACAAGTCAATATATCATCAACGACCTCCAACAACCGTGGCACGGCGATCTGTTCACCTTCGTAAGGAGTAACCAAAAATAAGTGTGTGGTTTAAATTATTACATAATTAAGGTCGTAGAGATCAACAATATACAAGAAAGAATGTCAAAAAGTATAAAGAGTTTATTGAATTAATTATATAGCTGTACTTAGATGATTAATATTTGAACTAATGAATGTTACAACTTGTATTCTGACACAAGGATATTTGTATACTAATTTAAACCATACATTTGTCTTAAATGAGTATAATAATAATGCTGTAACTTATTAAAAGTTTCGCTATAATTTTAGTGCTTCTATTTTTTGCCAACACATATAAAAGAATAAATTGGTCACAGTACACATACATGATTAATTATGCTACTTTTGAGAAATATTGCACAACGATTTTTTAAGTACATACATATCTAGAAACTTTGGAAGCATCATTAAGCTTACGATATATCATTTAGAACATTATTAAGTTTTGTATTTTGATTTAAAAAGTGGTTATTGACAATTCGCTACACCATGTATAGGTTAATGTTACACGAGATAATTAAAAAAGCAGCATCCAAATTTTCAATGTCTAAGTAAACATATGATTATGAATGTTACATAGACCTGTAAAAATCAGTTTTGACAAAGTATGTGTTAGGCTAGTCCATCACCGGAACACAGACTGACAGACATTTCCTGATAACGAAATGTATATCGTGAAATGCAACACTAGAATCAATTACTTAAAATGCAGTGTTAGTGTTTACACGCCGGTTTCCAGGCCAGTTTTGACAATGTCCGGTTTAGAGCTGTCCTCACAAGTTGTGAACTGGACCCATGAATCGATCAAGGCGCTCAATGGCACTTTTCCATCGACTGGATTGTACAAATGATAGAACTGTTTATCAAGCGCTATGTTATCGTGGCCACTGGCTCTAAATGCGTTCACAAATACTTCTTCAGTAACACCCTCTTCGGACAAATTCATGGTCTGGAAAAGAATGGTGAAATAATTTCGTCGTTTAGCAATGTATTGCTCCTTGTCGGCTTTAAAGTCTTCATCTTGCATGGCTACAAACTCATCTTCAGAGATCGGTCCCGGCTTTCCGTAGAATACATTTTCGTTAACCTGTTTATCTATTGTCGCCATCACCTGTTTCCTTTGGTCTCCCTCAATGTGGTTAAGTATGACGAATCTATTCCTGAAAAACAATGATCTTGTTAAATTAAATGGGAACAGAACAGTTGTGTGCTTGTTTATGTTATTTTCATCATGATACTTAGAGGATATTCAAGTTTTTTCTAGAAATACAGGGTTTATTTTCATCGAGTGGTATAAAAATTAATATTTCATGAGTGGCGGTACGAAGCCACAAGCGAAATATGATTATTTTCATATCGCCATGATGAAAATATTTTTCTGTTTATTATATTCAATCTTTTTTATATTACATTTTGAAAGACTTCCCCTAAACATTCTGTATTGGCTGAATTCAGAAGAAAGTAGTCCAGCAAAAATCCAGTGAAAATACGGAAAATATACTTCACTGCAGTGAAAAATATTTTTTTTTCAATGACATACAGAAAATAAAACTCAATATTTCAATATTTCTCATCATTTCATGTATAAAGTATACAAGAACGTTGTTTTATTCTCTATTGTAGGATAGGTTGCTGATTAAATAAAATAGTTGTTTAGATAGACTTTAAAAAATGTTTGATCAAATGGTATCTGGCGTGAAGTTAACTCAAATGTAAGTGTACCTTAATTTGATTGATGATATGTTTTCGAGACTTTAGACATTTTTGTTTACTTATTGATAGTAAAAAAGTTCACACAAAATATAATTAAAACACGCATATATAAGCTGTGTAGTTTTTCTTATTAAAGAAAATCATTTATAACTTGTCAACATATTCGTAAGAAATTGAACAAAAATCTATTTTACAATGATAATGCGTATAATAAACGTACATTATTTTGTAAAACGATAAGGTATACAAATATATTATCTTGCCACAATAACGTAAAAACCAAAGACCAAGCATAAAAAAGTTATGTTGCGATGAAAATATAGAACTTCTGTTTATAGAGAAAACGTACATTGTTTTGCCAAACAAAAAAGTGGAACACGCAAGGAAATAATATGTAAAAAGAATAGATTATTATGTTCAATTATGTAATTGTACTTACTCTTTTGCAGTTATATCATCATGCGAAAGTTTATGTTTATGCTCTGCATCGATGGCCCCAAACCACATTCTCCACTTGTTCTTTAAATATTCATTCGCCATATTTATATACTTTATATCTGTTAAATAAATGATATTTCGAATGTAAAAAAATGCATATTAAAACAAGTGTATTATAAGTGTGACTAAAAAATGTGCAAAATATTGAGTATGAAATTATTAAAGAATATTGAACTCTTATAAAATTGCTATAAATGCAATTATGCACAGCCTAGCACCATACTTAATGATTTTCTTTTCAACATCCAGATAACAATATAGAATACAAAGAAACATAATAAAATTAAATTAAATGCGTTACCTGTTTAAACAAGTGGTCTGTTTCCCGCTCACTATAGAACTGTTTTATATTACATACGTCCTCTTCGTTCGAAAACAATGTATGCGCATGCGCGCAAGTTTATAAGTGTCCATACGAGTATTAATCAAAATCACATAGCTATATTTAAATGTAATTAAACAGACAATCGAGACGATTTAGGTATTGTTCTGTTGTAACTATACTACGTGTCGTTATGTTAATTACATAAATAATTAATAGAGGCAAGGACTGGATATGAAAGCATACATAAGCGGCAATAAAGTGTCAAAAAATTAAACAAAACAAAAAACAAAAACGTTGTTCTTCACCTACGGATTCAAATTCGGGCCGTTGCAAAGTGTTCTAAGTCAACAAGTCAACATCCTTCTATATCGTGATAATACGTTGTAAGACAATAACACAATAAAGAAATCATTGAATTAAATTTAAACAAAAAAATGATTTGCCCTTGTCACCAGCAGAGGCTGATCATGGTTTATACTGTTGGCGGTTGATATAGCCCTAAATCTTTGACTGAACTATTCAAAATGCGACGCAAAACAAATCCGTTTCACATTGCTTACATAGCAGATAGGGGATAAAGCACGACTTTAAGACTTACAGACTTACAGACTTACAGAAGTGTTGAGAATTGAGTACCGCTCAACCCGGTGCTAGGGGGCGTGAGGGATGTTGCACTTATTCATTATCCCTCATGTACAGACTCTATCAAACCGAGTCTGCAATTCTCTTGTAATTTTGTTTCCAGATTTTTATACTTCACAACAGCAGGTGTCAAGTGCTGTGTGACAGCTGTAAAAAGTCGACTTCACTTCAGTGTTGTTATATTTTTCTGGTCCTTCGGGATCATCGATGCCAGCACTATTAAGTGTTGAGAATTAAGTACTGCTCAAGCCGGTGCTAGGGGGAGTGAGGGATGTTTCACGTATTCATTATTCCTCATGTACTGACTCAGTCAAACCGAGTCTGCAATTCTCTTGTTATTTTGTTGTGATTAATGCTTCCGTATTAGATTTTTATAACGATTAAATTGTATTGTTTTGCATTTTCAATGCTTTGTTTAACATTAAACTTGCTGAATATGTAGTTTGTATGCTGAATATGCTGAATTTTGTCCTGCTTTTAAATTTGAAGCAAAAGGGATTTCAATATCGAAATACAAACATTGAGTTACCAACCATATAGAGCCTGGCAAGAAAGCTCTAAAGTGCATACTGGTCTGGCATTATTCAGATGGTTAAGGCCCAGCACTTTCAGAAGTTCTAGTGATTAAGTTTTTTTAATGTATCAAATTGTTGTATCAAATTGTCACTGTAAGATAATTTGTATAGTTAAAGAAATTAGTTTTCAAAATACACGAGCACAACGATAAAGGGACATCGTCAATCATGTTTATTTACAATTGCATCTTTTTCTGAACCCTTTTTACATATATTGCACTTAATGCCTAGCATACAAGTGAAATCAAACAACATAAAATGTTAGATATTTGAACTAAGAGTCATTACACTTAATCACAAATGTCTGACATTTTGTTTTTACAATGGAATTTATTTGTTGTCCTTTTTATGATTGTTTTTCTCCTTAATTATTTCTATAATCGTAATTTGTCGCATATTTTGTAAAAAATGAAAAATCCAACTATAGCTTTTTTAGCTTTATTCATGCACTTAAAGTTAACCTCTAATGTTTGCATAATGTTGGCTTTGAAGCTTCAGCAAAGCTAACGGAAATTCACAGCTGCATTTTTTTTTGCCATTTTCGTCAAACTCCAAATAAGATCTATATGATGTTCCGAAATAGAAATTCCTGACGAATGTCCAATCATGTGATCCATATCTTTATTTGGAATACCTCGATGATAAGCACTAGCCCTCATCAGAAGTTACTATTTATTGACATTTTTTTTTATTCAAAGGAAGACAATTGTTGTTGACTGGAACCAAAATGTTGTCTAATGTATAAGGTGCAACATGGCGTTTGTTTATCTATGAATTAAGATACAATAAAAAAAATAAACCAGTCTTCAAGTTATATTTTGTTCAAGGTTTTGTTTGTATTCATGGGTGCCAAAAAAAAAATATAACTAGTAAAATGAGAAATGACTGCGTTGTTTATAAAGAGTAGTGTTGTCATATGCTTCCAAATACACTTTCTTGTCCTTCGGGAAAAGGGTACTTCGATAAAAGGGCCGTTCGATAAAAGATTAGTTCGACAAAAGAGACGTAAAAGGGACCATACAATTATAAATAATTCTCATAATAGCTTACGTCGGTGCTGGCGTGTGGACGTGAGAGATATTGTACAATAATTCTTTGCTGATGTTTCTTTTCCTCGCTGTCCTGAACATAAGTGATATTTATAATCTGTAATGTACAGATATTTGGACATAAAAAAACCAGAAAGAATAAATCCCCATTTTTTTTCTTTCTGCAATAAAACATCAAAAATGTCAAATATTAAACATAATTACAATGACATTTATAGTGAAAGGTTAAAGTTAAATGAAATTTATGCATTATGTTATATTATTACATTATACTTGTCTCATTACATAATGTGAATAAGTATAATTATCTCGCTGTAACTTTTAGTTAACATATGTTTGTTATTTAACGCAATCTACAATGTACGTTGTTTCGTTTGGACAATCGTGATTTTTAATTTCGTCCCTACCTGCGATGCACGATGGTACGATGACACGATGGTGAAAACACGATGGTACGATGGTGAAAAGGCGATGGTACGATGACACGATGATGAAAACACGATAGTAGGATGGTGAAAACACGATGGTACGATGATGAAAAGGCGATGGTACGATGACACGATGATGAAAACACGATAGTACGATGGTGAAAACACGATGGTACGATGGTAAAATCGCGAAGTCGCGATGATGCGATGGTGATTGGCAAAGTTCTTTGTAAAACCAATATCCCACACATTGTAACTGTTAGTTTGTGCATTTTTGAAATAAGATGTAAACAAAAGATAAAATTTACCACAGGCTCGTACATCTTAATGGAACTAGATGATTAATACATGTCTTGTCCGACGAAAAAAGAATAATTTAAGTAGGTTATCATGCTGTTATTTTAATAAAACTGCAACGTTTTATTTTTTAAATATTGACTGAAATTATAATAAACACACACGTTTACTTGTTGCAAGTTTTGATAGAACAGTTATACGCTTGGTTTTTTTGTTTTAAATCTTAATCCGGTATAATATACATGTATAAATAAAAGGAGACAAAAAAACCCAGACCATATCTTGGTTATCCGGTTTAACGGGTGTGATTATTACGGAATGCCGTTAGGGCCATCGCCTATGAATGGTTTGATCTGAAACGCGATACTCGACAGTACGATGATGAAAACGCGAAATCACGAAACTACGATGGTAAAAACGCGACAGTACGATGATGAAAACACGACAGAACGATAACGAAAACGCGAAAATACGACAGTACGATGATGATAATGCGATAAAATATCATGTATTCATCATCGTACTTTCGCGTTTTCACCATCGTAATATCGTGATTTCGCGTTTCATCATCGTACTGTCGAGTTTTCATCATCGTACTATCGCGTTTTCACCATCGTACTATCGCGTTTTCATCATCGTACTGTCGTGTTTTCATCATCATACTATCGCGTTTTCACCATCGTACTGTCGTGTTTCCATCATCGTACTGTCGTGTTTTCATCATCGTACTATCGCGTTTTCATCATATTACTATCGCGTTTTCATCATCGTACTGTAGTGTTTTATCATCGTACTATCGTACTGTCGTGTTTTCATCATCGTCATGCGCGTTTTCATCATCGTACTGTCGTGTTTTCATCATCGTACTATCGCGTTTTCATCATCGTACTATCGCGTTTTCATCATCGTACTATCGCGTTTTCACCATCGTACTGTCGTATTTTCATCATCGCATCAGCGCCTTCCGATGTACATATACATGCTCATAAATAAACAATCGTAAATAGATTTATGAATCAGAATAAATGTTTACCTTCAGACTCCGAATCCGACATTTTAATTGTCACATGGAGGGTAAATTCTTCGCAATGCGTATGCGCATCGGAAGGCGACAGTACGATGGTAAAACGCCATAGTACGATGGTGAAAACGCGATAGTACGATGATGAAAACACGACAGTGCGATGATGAAAACATGACAGTACGCTGATGAAAACGCGACAGTACGATGATGAAAACGCGATAGTAGGATAATATTAACGCGAAAGTACGATGATGAAAACACGACAGTACTGTGATAAAAACGCGATAGTGCGATGATGAAAACGCGATAGTACGATGATGAAAACACGACACTACGAAGATGAAAACGCGATAGTACGATGGTGAAAACACGGCAGTACGATACTACGATGATGAAAACGCGAAATCACGAAACTACGATGGTGGAAACACGACAGTACGATGGTGAAACACGATAGTTTATCGCCTTTTCATCATCGTAGTATCGTACTGTCGCGTTTTCATCATCGTACTATCGCGTTTCATCATCGTACTTTCACGTTTTCACCATCGTAGTTTCATGATTTCGCGTTTTCACCATCGTACTATCGGTTAACGCGTTTCGATCTGATCAACACATTCATAGGCGATGACCCTAACGGCATTCCGTAGATTATAGGGGTGTTTATATCTGTGTCATTATAAGGGTGTTTATATCTGTGTCAAATGAAATGTTAACAACCGTCAGGCCTCAGTTACGTTATGGAAAGTTGTGTAAACAAATATGATCATGTTTTTATAGCCGTTTTGTGTTGCAACTATTTATTTGTGCTGATTCGCTACAGTTTTTGAATTAGTACTTTATGGTTATACAGTTGACACAAAATTTTGATATTTTGTATGTGCTTTCTTCGCGTATTTACTTCATGTATTAAGCACCGAACATACTCTAAAAATGTAAAAACATCTTTGCTTTTGATTGTCAGATTTAAAATATTATTCATTTACATGTCATTAAAATATTTATGTTCATAAGATGACGTCTCTTTTTTCTCATCGGTGTTTCGTTCTCCTGTATTATTATTTTTTTATCCTATAAAAATGTGACTTTTTCACTCTCAAGGAGGTTTTTAATTTTAATAGGGCATTTGATGGACCGTTTAACGTTTGTAACAGAAAACCAGCCTGCATATAACATACTTGTCATGTATGTTTGCTGTTGCATGTCGGAAGTGACATTAGCCTTATGACTATAATATTACCTTAGTTATAGTCTCAAAACATTTAAACAAGTTTTTACTTTTTTCACGTATTAATTTCAAATTCTGCTGAAGTCGGAGCTACGAGGCTTGAACGCTGGCTTACCGCTGCTAGGTGATGTGAACGCTGCATTACCGGTGCTAGGAGACGTGAACGCTGCATAACCGGTGCTAGGAGGTGTGAACGGTGCATTACCGGTGCTAGAAGGCGTGAACACTGCATTACCGGTGCTAGGAGGCGTGAACGCTGGCTTACCGGTGCTAGAAGGCGTGAACGCTGCATTACCGGTGCTAGGAGATGTGAACGCTGCATTACCGGTGCTAGGAGATGTGAACGCTGCATTACCGGTGCTAGGAGATGTGAACGCTGCATTACCGGTGCTTAGAGGCGTGGACGCTGCATATCCGGTGCTAGGAGATGTGAACGCTACATTACCGGTGTTAGGAGATGTGAACGCTGCATTACCGGTGCTAGGAGGCTTGAACGCTGCATTACCGGTGCTAAGAAGATGTGAACGCTGCATTACCGGTGCTAGGAGGCGTGAACGGTAGCTAGCGAGGGTGCATATACCAATGCCTTCCATTAAAAAGCTAATATGAAGACTGTGTTGAATTTTGCTGTGTTGGTCTTCCTTTAATTGACTGAGTATTCAACTTACGTGTAAGAAGTTGCTTACAACATATCTACATATCTATTATACAAACTTAAATCATAAACTGAATGCAGTATAACATGTAAATCTTATTTCATTTCACTGTTGTTTACTCACACACTACCACTACCACTCATGTGACAACAGGTTCACATAGATCCTATCCTATGATTCTCCGTGCATTGCATTAGACTTCACATTATACCGTATATTATATAATAAAGTTGGCACATATTAGTTGCATGGACAACTGCTTATATAACGTAGCGAAACGGCTTTGTTTACTTAAAGGATTCGAACATTTTAGAATGAACTTACGAATGGTAAATGTTAAGGTAATGAATTTAAAAGTTGTCATTCCGTTTGATTTGTAAATAGATGAATTAATGGTAAACCGAGACCCTTACCATCCTTAATGCCTTGATATGGACTTGTCCATCTTACAGTCTGGACACAACCATTCACAATTTTAGGTAAAACTCAAAATAGGTAATGACAATATAGCGAATAGAGTAGACCGTGATCAGAAGAGTTAGTTGTCAGCAGAAATGTAAGGGTTATAGAGGCAATGTGTATATGTTTAGTGAGAGATGTTAAATTTTTTGAACCTTGAGGATTATCAAGTACATTGTATATCATCATTGATGTATTAATGATATTTAAGATATCATTTTATTCTTTTTGTTGTTGTTTGAATCAAGTATTCATTATGATACATGAAAACTGTTTGATTACTCTTAGGAAAATGGTTCATAATCACTGTAAATTCTGGCTTAAACGGTGCTAGAGGGTCGTTCACCGTTGGTCGTCCATAAATAGAACAGGTAAAACTAATCAAACCTGCAACATCTTTTTCATTCTTTCAGTTTTCCATTATATCTATTTTGATGGCCACAAATTCCTAATAACAAACAATGATATAATAATAACAAACTTTCTATATAAATCCAATGTACTTTCTAACATAAGCATGCTTGAATATACACCAGTAAGTCATTTATACAGAAGAATAATTTTATTAAGAATGCAATAGAGGATAGAGTTTAGAAAAATATACTACACATAATACTATCAATATTGCATGCTGCTAATATCCATTATTTAACTGAGAAAGGTTAAAAGCGCAACTCGCACAGTTGCCTAGATTTCTTTAAAGGCGCGACAGTTTCTCGTCTTTATTTACAAATCAGGGCATTTTTCCAGTGTTTCTAACAACATATCTGCCTTTGAATCATCCTCGCTAGTAAGGAGATGTACCCATGCGTCAACTATACTATCCGTATGTGCCTTGCCGTCTCCATTATCAAACACATTAAAGAATGACTTCAGCCACTCATCGTGATTAAACCCAAAGGCTTTGTAAATATTTGTGTATTCTTCTTCAGTAAGATATCCCTTGCCTTCCGGATCAATGACTGTGGCATTCTCAGTACACGCTTTTCGCATGATGTCCTCAAATTGTTTCTTATCCGCCATAAAGCTTTTGTTTGTTGACTCAATGAACTCTGCTTCAGTCACAGGGCCTGATTTGCCATGGAAAACGAATTGGTCCCATTGACTCTGTGAAGTTTTGATCGCCTTTTCCTTCTCTTCACCTTCCAAGTGGCCTAGCTTCAGGAAAGTTTCTCTAGAAGAAAAACAAAATATATACATGTAGTTAAACAGATTAAATCGTTAGTAACGTGATCATGACAGTACAAAATGAGCATGAACACTGATTAGCTGATTAATAATACATCCTTGAACTCTATTAGTCCAAAAGAAATAACTGTATGCATGTTGTGAAATTACTTTGGTTTCTTGACCCCTTTATTTAAATGTATTGAAAATCAGCAAGTTGCTCTCGATGGATAGCCCCTATATTCATGGTTTATTAAGAAGTAAAAAATCTAAGGCACAATCAGATTTGATGGTTAAAACCTAGCAACTATTGCACTAAAGTATAAAATTTTAATAATTTCCTAGAAAATAATAAGTCATAAAACAGCATTGCTGACCGCGTGGGTATAAACCCTGTCAAGGGCAATCCGTTGTTTCCTTGAGCAAGAAATTTTACATTCATTGCGTAGTAGTCCTGGTTGGTTCCAGGAACAGATTCGAGAGTGTTTCAATAAGCTTACAATCGAACTAAAATAAATTTGTATAAATTAAACAGTGGATGATACTTACTCGGTTCGCTTTTCATCCTTTTGTGTTAACTGTCCTGTATGCTCTCTATCCACAGATTTAAACCAGACTCTCCATTTCCGAATCAAATATTCATTAGCCATTCCAGATGTATATCTGATAATACAAAAAAGTGTTTTCTTCTTTATCTTTAAACGGAATAAATCTTGATCGTACAAATTAAGTTATGTATGTCAGATGTCCAAAATTAAAGTGGAATGGTCTACCGTGGGAAGTATTTCAAACATTGATAACATTTGGAAATTCTTTCTAAATAGTTCTTGAAAAAAAACTAAGTGATTAAGTATGAACATTTATATAATGAGTTATAATATTTTGTTCTAGAACAATTCGTTATCTGTTAAACATGAGAAGTCTTAAGATACTCATTTTTTATTACCTTGAACCATATTTTGCTTCTGTTGCTGTATGGTAATTAGTACAGTTGTACATAGTGACAACGTATTTCTATGGAAGATATTCTACTTTGTTTACATTTTGCTACCTTTATGACAAACTATTTCACATTAAGCGCTACTTTCTTCAAATGACAAGCCTTTAATGTGTTCTTTAACCATTTTAAACGTTATGAATTTCATATTAACACTTTAAAAAATTATTCGTTTCTGAGACAAAATGTGCTTTTCAAGAAATAGAAAGAAAGAAAACAACCTAATTTCATCTGTAAAATTCACTGGATTCTAAATCGTAATAAGATATCCAAGGTTAGCTTTACAAAAAAACATCACTTACCGTTCTTTCACTAAATATCCTTTTTACGCTCTGAATAAAGTGAACGTATTAAAATCTGATAGCGTAAACAATCTTGTTGCCAAGAGAAAATGCTTGTAAATACGTATTGAAAAAAGTACATGTGGTTTCGATAATTCTCTGTAACTTCTCTTGGCGGTTTTCCAGCTATCCTGTTATCTGCATCAATCTAAGTAATGATTTAAAAAACCCACATAAATCATAACCAAAATGCGTCAAATTTCATTAATTATTTAAAAACTTAGTTTTAATTTGTTAACAGAGCGGGTTTACGTGGTCACCGTTACACAAAAACTGCAAATGATGCTTTTTGAATGTACTTTTTACTGTACCTGAACTCGATACGGCAATTATAGCAAGGTAAAAATTGTCCTTATTGATTGATACACTCTATTTGGCAATTACAGCAAGGTACGTTGTCCTCATTGATACACTCATGAGTCATTTAGTCGACGGGGTCGAAATTAAATGTGACACCAGCACGACACGAATTATATTGACAATCGAAGGTGTAAACCTTATTCTTGTAGTTTTTAATGATTTTAATTAAGCGCGGTTATATGGCGTAAAAGACAATCAACAAAGAATGCATTTTACCGAACACGACAAGTACCATAACGTGCACGAGGAACGCAAGCGCATAAGCTATACGCTCGTACCGTTCAACAAGGATTATTTTGAACGCAAATACTTATTTTACTTATAAAAAGTGTGCAATATTGGAATAACTATACCGTATGTAAAATGATTGAGTAGCTCCCGAAATACTATATATAGATATTTTAATAGTGCCAATTAATAATTCGTTTAATAAAATGTTACAAGACTCCCACTATATGCATGTGGCGTAAAGGACAAAATATATATAAATATTGGACCAAGTTAGCATCCATGTCGACAGGAAAATTCCCAAATTAGTGTCAGATTGCTGCAGTTACGACAGAAATATTTTTTTCTCTAAACATAAGTAGGTGGAAAATTTGGTTAGTTTATTTATATCATGCAAATATTAAAATTTTTATTGCAACATAGGCTTTATGTCCATTGACTGGAAATTCTATCAGTTAATTTGGATTCGTTTCCCCATTTTATGAAATATTTTGAACAGTTAAAAATGACCTCTTCGGAAAAATACATGAAAATGATTTTTTTGTTTGTTTGTTTTTGTTTTGTTCAAAATATCTCAAGTTTGAAATTAATGAAATGATTTCGTATTATAGACATAGTCATCACACGGAAAACCCAAATGCCATACCATAATAATAATAATATAAAATTTATAAAGAACAATCCTATGTCAAAACAGTGTGAGACACATCAGATCGGACATACATGAAATAAAATTTCATAGGAAATTAAATTTCTTTATGTTAATTGTTTATAATATAAAACAATATATTATATAGTGCAACTTCATGTTTATATATATTATAAAGAGCAAGTTCGTGTTATAATTGTGAGAAAGAATGGTAGCTGATGAAAATATCCCTAGAAATTGTTTTAAATTTTGATTTTATTCATTATCATAAGCCATAATGCTACAGATTTAATACCAAACGTAACTAAAAAGGCAGACTGGTTCTAGGACTTGCCTTTTGGTCATTTGTAATTTGTAACCCAACCCCTATTGAAGTATGAATGGAAGTAGGGGAAAGTGACATCAGTTTTTACTTTCTGCTGTCCTAGAGTGGGGTTGTTGAAGTTGCTTTCACAAAAAGGTTAGTGGTTGTAGTTTAAAGTGTGCAAGAACAACTTTGCGGGAATAACATAATCTCAATGATTCACATGTCTGTATGTGGATATGCTGGACTCAACGTCATACTAATCTCAGGGGGTGGGCTATAACATGTATAAATGACTGGTGAATAAGCTTAAGTCATATCAATAGAAAGCCCGACGTTCTTTCATTAAGGGGTGAAAATTAAATCTTCTTGTATATACATCATCACATTCTAAAATTTCAAAGGTGGACATTTTCGTATTGAAAGAAATAATACCTCATGGATTAATTCATGTATATGAAATGTCGTTTCATGATGAAAATTTTATGAAAAAGTTATTAAGTGCAAACCCTTAAATGAGTTAGCACGGTAATTTTGTTATAGTAACCGACCGGTGGATACGGTAAAAACAAGTGCTTTATAGGAAGGCCTTTGTTGTTGTCACAATTTGATAGAAGTATATGTAATAAATATTATAATATTTACTTTTGCAAAATGTATGGAAATAATCAATTTCTGTTTTGACATATTTTCGTAATGATACAGACTAAGCTGCCCCTGTCTTTCCTGTCGTTTTCCAATAGTTCTGAAATAACTTGAAATTTGAATCTTACTTATAGTTTTATGTTTCTTTGTCCAGTTTAAAGTTATATAAAAATCCAGGGCCTCTTCTGCAAGGGCTTGTCGTACTACTTGCTTTCAACCACAAAATAATAACTTCACAAAACTAATCAGCATCACAAAACAACTTAAACCAAAACAACCAATGTTTACAGATATTTTTCAAAACGATAGCATCAACTACAAGACAAAATCACTCAATAAAACTCTGCAAATATTAACCATATATATCTTACCAAACAAATATAACTCGACAATCAAATATAATGCAACAACAAAAAACAACTAAATACAACCAAAGAACCATGATCAATTAAGATCACCTCAATTAAATTCAACCAAATTCAACAAAACCTGAAAATTCCATTCAAAACAACAATATTGTCTTTTCTAAAAAATAAATAAATAAATAAATAAAAAATAAACGCTAGTGCCTTACCTAAACTGATGTAAATTTCTCCCAAACTAAACTGATGTTTTTTTTTGTATTTCTCCGATCAAATATTTGCTAGCTTATAGATGTACGAGAAAGTCTATACAAAAAATGCGATAAAAATAACTATTCATTGAAACATGATATTTACACTACTGTAGAATTTTTTTTAACTCGTTGTAAAAAATATAAAAAAGATAAAACTCAGGGGCGGCTTCTGAACAGGATTGGCGGTGGGGGGGGGGGGGCTGACATGTTGGTTGCAGATTTTGACAAAAAGGAGAGAAAATAACACGATAGATGAAAAATGTGTTTTTAATCCTGGACCAGCATCGGCAATCTCCTGAAATATTCCGCTAAGTTTATCACATTCTATATTCTATACAGTAACTACAAATGCAATATGAGCCTACTCTTTACCGCCAGCACCGTGTATATGCAACGGGGTAGGTGTGGTAGAAGTGTTCCCTCCCATGTTCTGAGAAAATTTTGAAAATGGTGTTATTTCCTTGACTTTCTTATGCTTTTTATGGAAGCTTTTTGATAATTTAATTTACATTTTTTTTATTTAAAATTTACATCATCAAGTTGCATTATTATTATTATTATTCAATAAGAAATTATTCCATCAATGAATGAGAAAATGTATTACCTGGTGTATAACATTCTTTGATTTTTGAAAACAAGCATGTTCTTTGAAATCTGATATTTTTTGAAACTGTGATTACTAATTTACTATTGCAGCTTTGTTTCGGTCGATGGCTCTTACAACAGTTCACCTAAATGTGAACGAGCTATTGTATATAAGATTTATTTAAGACAAGGAAAGACAATCAGGTTATATTACGCATTATTCGATTTTAATGATTTACTTTTTTTCTAAAAAAAACTGTATATGTTACAGGTAATTTTTGTAAAAGATAACCTTATAAATAGGAATTTTCGTGTATTGGCTGAATTTAGAATAAAGTGGTCGGTGAAAATACGGAAAATTTGTTTCAATGCAGTGACAAATAAATTTTTACTGTGAAAATACGGAAAATAGAAATACGCATTTTATATCATCAATATTTCATTTATAAGTATATAAAATAAATATGTTTAAACCAAGTATGATAATTTAACCATTTAATTTATAGGCTATTCAAATATATTTATTTCAGACTCAAATATTGAAACCATGTCAGATGCTGTATGGAAAAGCTAGCAACTTTTAATGAAGAATACCTTTTCTGTTACCAAGTTTAATGTTTCCACAAACCCTTAGGTTGTATGCAATGGTAATAGTACTATTTCGATCTATCATCCTCTCGTCCAATAATTTTTGCAATATTCCTAAGGGGCGAGTAATCTATAAGACTTAAGAAAACGTAATGTTCTAGTTCTCTCCCCTGGACGCAATATTGCTCTCGTACGAAAGAAGAAAGGTTCATATCGATGAATTTCATTACTTGTAACTTTTTCAATTCTCTTCGTAAAAAGTTATTGATATACATTGTGTAAATAATTTAGATAGCATTTATGTAAAAGACAAGTCATATCCAAAGAGTTAAGTCAAGTCAAAAACCTATACATGTATGTGTTATATGTGTTTGTCAAACTGTAATTATTATTACATTTATGTAATTTTATATAAATCAATTTTGAATAACTGTTCACTTTGTTGTTAACCTTTCATCACCTTGCCTTGGTTTCGAATAAAATCTTGAAAATCTTGAGTTTATCAACTTATTTCTCCACCATAACTTCAATCTTTTTTTTCCAAACTAAACAAGTTTTAGCTGAAGAGACTTCAACGAACAGGTTTTTTAGTACTGTCGCACAATGTCAAAATAAAAGCGACATATAAAGTTATGGAAGCCAGAACTAAACAATATTGAGAAGATAAAAATGTCTGGTTTAAGAGCAGTATTTGTTCTTCTCTGCAAATTGAATGCTTTTTGTTAAATTGGCGATAAATTCAAAATTAAGCGTATTAATTTGTTGACATGTGCGAACGATTTTGATATTTACCACTAAATCAAACCCAAAACGCATTTGCTGCATCAAGATTCGTTTTTAAGTCTACATGTATTTATTATATAAGTTGTCACCTTTCAATTAAAAACGGCATTGCCTTGAGTAGTTATGTACGAGTGTACGTAGTAGAACCAATATCATGACATATGTTCGTTTATAAATGTACATGTATTGATCTTTGCGACCTTGATATGAAATATACATTTTATCTATATTTAGACCTGTCAAGTCTATGGTGTGGCCAAAAGTTTGTAGAGCGCGATTATTTAAATCACTGTAAATAATGGCTAATCACGGTTGTGAAATTTCAAGAGAAACGAAAAAAAATTATTGAGCTGTTTGAAAGCGGATAGCATGCTAGGGATTTTGCAAAAAAATAATATTTACTAGTGAAAGCACGATTTCCAGGATTTTAAAGCGGTGGAATCAAAAGTGAGACACTGAAAATGCCCATCGACCTGGCAGGCGAAAAGCAATATCGGATCGCGCCGACCGCGCCTTGTTAAGGATTGTAAAAAACGGCGATCTAGTTTTATGAGGAATGAGGAGCCATTATATTATATCCAGAAGCTGTATGATAGCCTACCCCGAAGATGTCAACAAAGAAGAAATTATTAAAACTAGTTACATCACATCATTTTTCAGGTTAGTAAATAATTTTTATAGAGTTCATGTTACGTTAACTACTGCATCGCCATTAAACAACTTGACTCATTTAGAACAGAACAGAACATTTCTTTTATTTTTCCTCATTATTTGTCAATACAATATGGGGAACATAACAAAATGTTTATAGTATATAGATCATGTATAGTTCCGGTTCAAGCCAAAAAAAAGTATAATCATTTAACACAGTATACTGCAAATTGGAGAATAAAACTTTACTAAATTACACAAAAAGAAAATACAGGTGTCTTCCAGGTGTTGCTTTACTCTAAATCGATATACACTACAGTATTGATTTATTATTCTACATTTGTGAAAAAATAAGGAGGTTGTCTATTGTAATAATTTGAACAGGTATACAACAAAATACGCACCTGTATGTGTATAGCACGACATTAAGTATAAAACATTAGCACAAACATGTAGTAAATCTGCACGTGAAAGTCGTGCATAACAGTTATCTACAACTAAAAGAAATGTCATTCATAGATTTGAAATGTATTACTACGTGCATTGGAGAAAATCGCATTATGAACCAATTGGATTTAACTTATCGGACTATGTTGGAGTAAAATGTGAGTTATAGGAATTTATAAATCTACATATAGATAATATGTACAAATATCTGTTTAATGAGAAAATAACTTCATTTACATGTAGCTAAGAAATTACCTAAAAAAATAAACATACAATTAAAAGGAAACAAACAAATTTACGAATGAGTAATATGTAATAATGAAATCTTGAATTAGATATTGAGGCATAAAGATAATTGAAAAGTTTTTTATAATAGAATTAATGAATTTCACAAATCTCCTTAAAACATGTATGTTATTTGACCCTAATAGTGATTTCAGCGAAAGTTCGCCTTCGTGTAATAAATTTGCGTTTTGGAAAATTAACCTCTCTTTGTCGCGCGAAAAAAATACAATGTAACAAGTAATGTTGTTCGGTGCCTGTTTGATTGTCGCTACACGATGTACAAAGTCTATTATTATAAGGAGTACCATCCTATCTTCCAACTTCTACTAGAAGCCTATGATTTGATGTTCTAAATTAGAATAAAGAAATATAATCCGATTGCACTAAAATTTTGAAATATTCTTCATAATTATGATCGTCTTTAAAGCTTTTATAATTTAACCCTTTATTTGATTGTTGAAGCTGCGCTTACGAAGACTATTTGTATTGGTCTATTAATGTTTGTTTTATAAGTTTATGTATATGCAAGTGATTTATCTGGGTCTGGTTTTGCCTAAGACCAGGGCAGCCAACAGAATTAAGAATGTCTCTTATGTATTTGTAAAGCTGTAACGATATTTTATTTTTTCCCCTTAATGGGACGATTCCAAAATGAGATCATCCTAGTTTTAATTACAGTAAATATTGGATACCGTCCAAGTTCGCCCATTATCATGTATAGGGAATGTGGTTATTTTACGTAGAAATCATTATGAACTTTTTCTAATATATCTAAATTTTCAAATCCAAATATTTCCGATCCATATGTCAAAATAGGTAAAACAGTGTGGTCAAATAGTTCAATAATAAGATTTAGCAGTAAGTCTGAGTTATTTGATCTAGTAAACAGTAAATATATTGCCTTAGATGCTTGTTGGACTACGTGCTTTCTAGCTTTAAGGAAGGAACCATTGCTAGAGAATGTCACACCTAAGTAATGGCAAAAATCGGATATCTAAATATTTTCATCTTCTAGATGAAATCTAAATTTCCCAGTTTGTTGAGCACCAAAAATTACTACTTTTGTTTTGTTTATGTTCACCTTTAGATGCAATTTTAACAGTAATCATTAGAATTGTTCAAGCAAATTTGGAGACTGTTAGCGGTGTTCAATAACAGTATAGTATACAGTTATTTCATATGTGTTTCAGGAGCAGTCAAACTGTTTGCCCGAGGTGGAGGGGGTAGTGTTTTGAACTGTTGCCCAAGGCCTTAGGCCGAGGGAAACAGTTCAAAATACTATCCCCGACACCGAGGGACAACTGTTTGACTGTTCTCAAATCACATATGAAATATCTGTTTTATTACCTGATTAATTAGTGTTTTAACAGTACATGTATTGCGGAAGAAAAAAGGAACAAGAAACTTGTTTTGCACATATGTTAATAATTAAACTTAAAACTCTAACTATGTCACGTCACATCTGGTTTATGATCAAGATCGATGGACGCTTCAAGTGGGAATCCTCTAAGACGTCAATGACGTCAGAGCACGCGAGGGAAACAGTCGAAACTATTGACCGGTCAACAGTTCGCGAATGTTGACGTTTTTAGAATTTCAGAAAACAGTTGAAAATACTAAATTACATTTATATAAGGTATCAGGTAATAATGCCGTCTGCATAGAGAAGAACAAGAAGTTTAAGCCATAGAGTAAGATCGTTGTGATCGAATAATCTAACGTTACCCAAATAGTTCCACTATTCTGTACATAAGTTTGGAGGTCATTTAAGTACATGGAAAATAGGGCTGGAGACAAATTTTCACCCTATTTCGGAAATGTACGACGCCGAGACAGCTCCATTATGTGAAATAAATTACTTTATATTACTTGAGAAGTTAAGATGGGTGGTGAAATAACACACATTTCATCCGGTCCCTCGATCGTAACACTTGAAAATGCACGTCACGTACACTAAAGCGAGAATAAATACATTCTGCACAGACTTTCCATTTTTATTGTGAAGGCTTTTCAATTAAGGGATTCTAACACGAATACTTAAAATTAAATATCATTATACAGATGTTTACTCTCTCATGTGCAACAAATTAAATCAAAATAAATACATTTATACCTAACGTAATGATATTTAATTCAATCCATGCTTATTTATTTGTAATTATTGGTTATGTAAGTACTTAATGGTTGATGAGGATAAGCTGCAATGCTTAAATCTAAAATAAATTTCTGTTCTTTTCTGTTCCGTTCTGTACTATTTACCACTTCTGAAAATTAATAACATTGATGAGATTGGTTTAAATGAAAGTAGCTTAAATTTCGATTTTCTTAATTTTAAGTGATAAACTCATGTCATGGTACTATAACGTCCCGGTTGAAGGAAATTAAATAACAACTGTCAAGTGTCAATCCGTTTGACACTTACCGCCTTGCCAATCCACTTTCAAATACCAATTGTGTAATATTATGTAATACATGGGTAATAAAATTTATCTTTTACTCTCTGCTGTTTTAGTTTAAATTTCTAATGAAAAAGTCATTTAATGATACCTTGAAAACTTGAAATGAGGATTTTGGTAATTGAATTATTAATCCCGCTAATTTTGTTTATCGTGTTATAAATATCAATTCATGTTTCAAGTACTAATCGCTTAAATTCATCCCAAAATTTCTGTTTTCTGGGTGTCATAACTTATAATCACGTCTTTGAAAGCCTTCAACTACGCTAAATGCGCTTTTGCCCTACGCAGAATGTGCATGCGCAAAATGCAACATCGGTTGCTATGGAAAAATCGTACTGTAAAAAGGTCTTTATACTTCAGTGGACAGCAACGTAATATGTACTTTAAACGTCATTATGTTAATGTCTGTGTTAAGTTATTATGATAATATTCACTTTAAACGTTATCGTGTTAATGTCTATATTTATTTATCATGATAAAATTTACTTTAAACGTTATCATGTTAATGTCTATATTTATTCAACATGATAATATTTACTTTAAACGTTATCATGTTAATGTCTATATTTATTTAACATGATAATATTCACTTTAAACGTTATCATGTTAATGGGTATATTTATTTAACATGATAATATTTACTTTAAACGTTATCATGTTAATGTCTATATTTATTTAACATAATAATATTTACTTTAAACGTTATCATGTTAATGTCTATATTTATTTAACATGATAATATTTACTTTGAACGTCATCATGTTAATGTCTATGTTAAGGGGTAAAGTTAACATGATAATATTTACTTTAATCGTTATCTAGGTAATGTCTATGTTAACATGATAATATTTACGTTAAACGTCATCATATTAATGTCTATGCTAAGTTAACATGATAATATTGACTTAACGCGTTATCATGTTAATGTCTATATTAAATTAAAATGTTAATAAATATATGAACGTTAAAACGTCATTTTGTTAATGTGAATGTTTTGACTTCATAATGTAAATGTGCATGACAATAGTGTATTATATATTTGTCATTTTAATTGTGCACGTGCTGCGCCACTCGTGAAATATACCTTTTGGTGCTCACTCGGTGAAATATATGCACGCTGGTATTTTACCGAAACAACGTAAGGGGCTTAAATTCAAAACAGTGAAATTATCAAAGTGGTAATTTCACTGTTTCAAACAGTGAAATTACTAGTTTTATATCACTGATATATTTCTATAAACCACCGAAAAGCATGTAATAAATTACACTCATCATGTTAATATTATGTAACAATGTGGAATAATTCACAAAAACAATGATGTATTTAAGACAGTTATTATATTTATTTAAGAATCGGAGTAATGACCATGCCTCACATAACTTAACGAATAATTTATAATTAAATTCATCATGATGCTTACACGTGTTAGATTAATATGTCGATGTGTATATCTGCTTAATTTATAACCAGTATTGTAATACATCATGTATGAATAATGAGAAAATTTGTATGATTAATGAGAAAATGTGCATGATTAATGAGAAAATGTGTATGATTAATGAGAAAATGTGCATGATTAATGAAAAATGTGTATGATTAATGTGAAAATGTGTATGATTAATGAGAAAATGTGCATGATTAATGAGAAAATGTGCATGATTAATGAGAAAATGTGTATGATTAATGAGAAAATGTGCATGATTAATGAGAAAATGTGTATGATTAATGAAAAAATGTGTTTGATTAATGAGAAAATGTGCATGATTAATGAGAAAATGTGTATGATAAATGAAAAAATGTGTTTGATTAATGAGAAAATGTGTGCATTATTAATGAGAAAATGTGTATGATTAATGAAAAAATGTGTTTGATTAATGAGAAAATGTGCATGATTAATGAGAAAATGTGTATGATTAATGAGAAAATGTGCATGATTAATGAGAAAATGTGTATGATTAATGAGAAAATGTGCATGATTAATGAGAAAATGTGCATGATTAATGAGAAAATGTGCATGATTAATGAGAAAATGTGTATGATTAATGAGTCATGTTAACGTGTTTGTTCAATTTATCATCATGTTGATGCGCATGTTTTTATTCACTATGTAACATGCAATTTAGGTTTATCACATTAATGAGCATGTTAACTTCATAATGCTAATTTGTGTTTTGAATTGACCATGAATCTATTAAAAACTATGTTCATTACATACGAAATTAAATGAAATTCAAATTTAAACATACAATATAACGCGTAGGTTTAAGTTAAGATGATTATATACATAGCTGTTTCGGTTTTCGGTTCTTGAAACAATTGAAGAAACAATTAAGAAACAAATGGGAGAGGATTCAAGTTCAAACGATTACGAGCTTTAAAACACGTACCGCGCAAAGTATTTTAGTAGGCTAGTTTAACTTTTAATCTGAAAAATCATCATTCTAGCAAACTTTCAAAATAAGTTCTGGATGGCGAACTTTGCAGTCGCTGATCTTGGTCGGCACTTGTCACATTGATAAAGTATTTAGCTTAGTCTAAAGATTAAACCTAAAGATAACATGCTGCTTGATTATGAGTGCTGCTTTAAAAAAAAAGAGTTCATTTAACAATTAAATTATTACAATTTAGTTATACGGACAAATAGCTAGCAATTTCTGTATCTAATAACATCCACATGACCTTAGATCATGAACAATATCTTCAATACAAACGCCGTGCACACATTATGTGCAATTCGATTTTATGAAGTAGCCCGATATATTTTAAAAAAAGTTGAGACGTGAAACCAGGACTTTTATCAGAAGGAGGTTATAAAATTCAGACAAGAATCAACGCTTATTCTGTAGGGCTTGGCATATTTCAGGATGGGGGTCATAAGTATTTTTTTTTATAGTTATTACTAAAATCGGACTTTTATTTATGTTTATTCTAATACATATGAGCCAAATCTCAGAGGGTCATGACCCCGCCCCCCCCATCCTCCTTACCCCCTCCCATTGACTCGAGCACGCATGTAGTCTGTCGGACGTAACAATTGACAACATGCCTGTCGTCGCTGTCCAAAAGTTCCCGACAGTGGCTTTGAATTCTTTCATTCAATTTAACTTACGGAACGTTGATGGGTGTGCTCACGTGCCCGCTTTGCCTTAAATAATGCACGGCGGGGCACCAGAGGTGTTCCCATAATTGTAAATCTGGAATTCGGTATAAGACTATAGCAATGTCTGTGGAACACTCGTTCATCGCGATACTACCGGAGTATCGTCGGAATGCATCTCGCATGAACTGCTATAACAGTGCCATATGTGTTCTTTACAACCTCAAGATGCTGGCAAAATAGATACGATTTAAAGTATATGCATGTATTTTATATTAGTTAATTTGTATGTTTTCCTATTAACTGCAATTTTTAATATATTCAGGGTTACTGACCCACTTTGTTTCGTGTGTTTTATATCCCTTATTCTTTAGATTACTTTCACGGATATATATATTACAAATGAGTACATTTCTGATAATTTGTAGAATAGATGTTAATCATGGTTAATCCGTACTTCATCATCATTTAAGTAGTAAAAATGAACTGCACATGTACAAAATAGTATTCAAAATAGTGCCACCGATCGGTTTAGCAATTTAAAATAATACCCGTTTCAGTTGTGACGCGTTGTTTAGTCATTTAGAATGCTCGCACATACTCAAACAACAAAGTATGACCAACTAAATAGCTTCACAAAGTGAGATTCTTCAATATGAACCACAAAGAATAACCAAGTTTCAGAAAGAGCTAGAATTTTAAGCTAAATTTTGTAACAGTTTTTCAATTTTGTGTATTGAAGTAAAGAACCAAGAGATAAGCTTACAGCATGCTCATTAAAGTTTCCTGCTAACACAAACAATATGAGCCGCGTCACAACAAAACCAACATAATGGGTTTGCGACCAGCATGGATCCAGACCAGCCTGCGCGTACGCAGAGTCTGATCAGGATCCATGCTGTTCGCTATCAGTTTCTCTACTTGTAATAGGGTTTTTAAGCGAACAGCATGGATCCTGATCAGACTGCGCGGATGCGCAGGCTGGTCTGGATCCATGCTGATCGCAAACCCATAACGTTGGTTTTGTCATGACGCGGCTCATATGTGAACACGGTAATGCGATTAAAAAAACTGTTTAAAGGCCCAATATGCCTTAAAAAAGCTACCGATTAAAACAACTGTTAAACGGCTGATAATGGCTAAAATGCTATTTGTTTTATTTCTCGAAAAGATTTTAATTTTGATATCTTGATACAGTTTCATAAAATACTTTGTGCGATATAGATGAATTATCTTTTAATTTTCATGCTCTGTTGGTAATTGGTATAATTAATTTGAATTAGTATTTTGCATGGAAGTCCATATACTATGTTTACATTTTTGCTACCATTAAGACAAATAACTACATAATTATTCAGCGCTACTTTCTTAAGTTTTTTTAAACATCTTACATCATTAAACATTATTAAACATGTGTTCGAAACGAAAAAAGCATCTATAATATGAACAACAAATGACAATTTGAAATATAGTTATTACTGATATTAACAACAAATTTACTATAAAGCAATTTAAAATTGATGGTAAAGTTTAGATAAGAATGTTGGCCAAAATACCGCATAGACGATGTGTTGATCACTTGATATTATTATTAGTTTATATCGAAATATTATCATTAGTTTATATGAAAAGTATTCATAGTATAATCACAAATTAACATCATTGAAACGGATTTAATTTAGAAACTAACAATAAGAAATTAATACAAACAATCTACAAAAGATATTAAATTTGAAATTACAATTTTGCCACCCCAGCACTCATTGTGTATATCTGACTTCAATATATAGAGGATATTTGTTTGTTTGTGTGTAAGATGAAATTTTATTTCATTGAGTGGGCTTTAAAAACAGTATTCTCACGAGTGGCGAAGCCACGAGTGAGAATACTGTTTTTAAAGTTCACGAGATGAAATAAAATTACATCTTACACAACAAACAGACAAATTTTCTTTTTATTTTATGCTTAAAAACAAGTTAAAACGAAATCTCCATAATTTTAACGTTAATATTAAAACTGTTTCCCCCATTGAGAGCCCCATTTATTCGGAATTTCTCATTAAAAAAAAGAAGTCTTGAGCTGAAAAATAAGTCCGCCAATCAACATTAAATGACGGTGATATTTATTAATTTTATTAAAAAAATATGAATGATCGCTTGTTTTGATAATAAAAACAAACAATTCTTGTAGGAGAAAAAGTCCAACCATCCATCCATATTTCTGTTACTTAGTGCGAATTTATATTAGACCTGGCTTTGTAAATTGTAAGCGGCAGCCATTTTTTAAAGTTGTGTATTTCATGGGAGGAAAATAATTGTGTAAGATTCAGAGGGATAATAATTTGGATTTGTTAGTCATACACATTTTTAAAAGAAAGAAAACTTATTTGAGGATTGTAACAGACAAAAAATAAGTGTTGACAGATGTGAAAACATTCAGAAAAGGAGCTAGGAAAATGGTAAACTTGGAAACCTGCTCAAGAACGCTGGGTTGATTTAACTTATTCTTCGAGTTATGGCTGTCAATGCTTTCAATTTTTCATAAAGCATACGGCAGTTATTGCTCGTAGGATACTTTAATATGCCCAAATGTCATCAAGAGCAGTTTTGCATGGGGAAGGAATGTATTTTTGAGACTGTCAAAATGAAACAATAAAACGAAATTTGGTGATTGGAATTTCATGAATTTGGATGAATAGAAGTAAGTTTTCTTCTTTTTATAATTTTTGACATTTAAGTTATTTATCAATTTTAGTTTTGCTTTTTCTTTAAACAGTTTGACATTGTCAGATTTGTCAGCAAAAATAAAATTGAGGTACCACATGGGGAAAATCTTAAAAAAGTAGTTTCGTCATTGAAAAGAGTGAAATTATATTTTGATAATTTTCACTGTGAAATTACCAAATATAATTTTCACGGATAAATCAGTAATCCACTGAAAAGCATAAAATAAAAAGGTTATATCTACTTCACGGTGAATATATTAAACAGTTACTAAGAAAAAGAAAACCTGGACTGACGGCTTGTTTTAATATTCTGCCCCACGCAGATCACAAAATGTCACCATGTACAGACACCGTGTAATTACAGTGTAATAATTTAATAATCAAAGTAATAATTTGCAGTTTCCATTTCGACGCTTGTTTATTAAAACTCTACAAATAATGAAAGGTGATAACGAGTTTTGCTTTTATTATTACTACTTCATATTACACAGGAACATAATTATAAACCATATATTTTTAACATACTTGCGTAATCACGGTCTATATATGATGCGACGGCTAGAGAAAAATAAATTTCCTCGAGTGCTTAGGGTGGTATTATATAATGATATACATGTATATCGCGTGTTCCAAAAACTGTAAAGAAAATTTGTTGTGAAACAAATTTAATAGACTCAGTAAAATAATATTTAACTAAATCGTTTTTTTTCTTTTCTTTACTCATTTATTTGTTTACTAATATGTGAATATGAGAAATAACGTTCAAGTAGAGCTTCACTTAAACAACATTGTTTCGGCGAAGGACCATTATAACGCAGTTGACTAGTCGATTTGAGACAATGACTCAATATGAAAATGTAACCGGAAGTAACAAAATGATTAATAGTGGAACTTGTTTGACATATGCAGAAACGGAAATAAGGTCTCTTTAAATGAATGAATCTTGAATCTTTAAAGGATATTGAACTTAAGAAGGTTGAAACCTAATATCAAGTGAAAGTAATCATTTACGTGTATAACTATGTAGTGCAAAATATTATGATGGACAAAATATTTATATAAACTAAAAAATAATAAACAAAAAGTTGTTCTTGAATACGAAAAAAAACAACAACAAAAAAAAAACAAAAAAAGAACAAACAAAAAAACTGATATATTTTAGTTTAAAATGGCTCGTGAAATATGCTTTGATAATGCACTTAATGTGCTTAAGTACGGTTACCTTCTGATCTTTGCTGTACAAGTTGGTATTGTTTACAGTTATAACATTGAAACGAACCCGAAAAAAGTCGGAAAAGCTCAAGGTGAAAAGAATTCCAAATTTGGATATACCGTTGCAATTGTTCGTAAACCGGGTTGGATAAATGGAGATAAAAGCTTTCTTGATAAAGAGTAAGTATTGTCATCTTCTTTAAGATGTAAACATTTATTCCATACGTTTTGCATTTTGTTAATCAGATCACAAAAAAATCAGAACGGGAATACTCTATTCATGTCGGTTTTGGTATATCTCACATCTACATGTAAGACTACAGGAGTATTAGAAACGTCGGGTAAACGCTCTGCGCATGCGTGGCGGCCATCTTGGAAAAGAGTTACTTCCGGCGGCCATATTTGTCAGTTTGTGCGCGGCGCGAAGATTGTGAGCGGCAGCCATCTTGGACTCTTATTTTACCGAATGACATCATCATTTTATTTTTAGATCTCTTGAAAGCATACAGAGGTGACTTGTATACTCGATCTAGAGCTTGTTCGCGTCCATTGAGGATCGGGGACTTGGCTCTAGACGGGGGAAAATGCGTTTTTACGCACGAGTGATTTTATGTACAATCGGTTATAAGCGCTCGATAGACCGTCCCAAAACATCGTATTGTATCGTAAGATACCCAACTTGACTCTGCTACGGTCGTTCGTAGGGAAGATATCGACAATGTTCTGCATGAATGATTTTATTTTTTTCTTCTCTTACACGTTAAGTGTATACATTTTTGGTATCAGCATCTCAATTTTACGCAATTTTTCTTCTTCTCAATTAATGCATGATTTTATATTATGAAAAATTTAAATATTTTACGCTCGAGTGATGTCACTTCCTTACCCGATGTTTATCCCTCGATGTCCAACTCGTAAATAAAATGAAACTGGCGAGACATTTCACCATGAGCTATTTCATCAGTCCCCACGCAGGTGTCAACAAAAGAGGATTAACGTCACGTTCTGCGCATGTGCGTAGAGTTTACGTCACGTACAGCACATGGGGTTCGGCTATGTTGGATTTTATATGAAAAAAATACACATCGTTTATTTTTTTTGGATAACATCATTATTTTAATTTTCAGGAAGTGGCTTAACATTTGGGGTTAGGTCCTCGCTCCTAAACGTGGAAATGATGAAACTTATTAAGCAGTTTAAGTAAATAAATTATCTAATTACAGATAAAGAGAACTATATACGAAATATATTGAAATATTATATACATTTATCCATACACGCATTGAATAAAAATTACTAACTAAAATATTTTTTTATTCCATAAAAGATTAACCGAAAATATAACTTTTATCGACGATGTTAGACGTCCAGCCTTAAAAAAGACCCTAATTGCGTGTCGGTCATATTGGATTATATATGAAGAATGACACATCGTTTTATAATAAGAATGACATTATTATTTCATTATTAATATCCCGGAAGTATACCCGATCTAGGACTAGACATTTGGGGTCAGGTCCTCGACGGTGAGATATTATCGAGAAGTATAGGCGAATTATATCTAAACATTATATAGAATTATCCATATATTAAATCGAATTTATATAACGATTGATGCAAATTTAAATAGAAATCTTTTTATTCCATAAAACGAGAATATTACTTTTTTACCGACGATGATAGATGTTCAGCGTTAATTAAAAAAGACCCTTATTGCGCGGCGGCCATATTATTCGTTACTTGAATTTTTATTCCAATAGTCCTCACGTTACGAGCTTAGACGCGTTTACGCTTTTAAGTTCTTAAGGTATTTATACGAGATCTGGTACATCTCGTTTTTATCGATACTTTGTAAGATTTATTTACAACACGAAGTTTTAAGCAATTCTGATGTCCAACAATGTAATTAATTATTTATTTAAACCGCTAACTGGTAAATGCATACGGTTCATAGTATGTCATGCCTTTTTTTGAAATTCATATTACATAAAGTACATTTCTTAGTGTTACATAACATGCGAATAAAAACGGATAAAGAAGCCTACATGTACAGAAACAACCGCTTTATTTACTTCGCGCGTTCATATCTTATTTTTCTAACTTTACCAATCTTCTTTCTATCATCAAAGGGTATTGAACGATCGAAAATGTGCTGTCCGTAGTTAACCTTTCAGTGTTTAGCTACAACGGATATAATGACCGTTATCAATTTGACATGTGTCATCTCAATTATACGCGGTAAAAAGCGCCGGTTTATACTCAGTCATTTGATTTCGAATATTTGCAGGATATATATAAAAAAAACAGGAACCAAACTGTGTATAAAACTATTTAATGTTATAAATCTGGAAGCAAAGTGATCCCTCGGAAGCATTAATCACAACAAAATTACAAGAGAATTGCAGACTCGGTTTGATTGAGTCTGTACATGAGGGATAATGAAAACGTGCAACATCCCTCACGCCCCCTAGCACCGGCTTGAGCGGTACTCAATTCTCAACACTTAGTAGTGCTGGCATCAATGATCCCGAAGAACCAGAAAAATATAGCTGAAGTACGGGCAACTTTTTACAGCTGCCACACAGCACTTGACACCTGCTGTTGTGAAGTATAAAAATCTGGAAGCAAAGTGATCCCTCGGAAGTTAAAACCGTTATATGCCTATTAAAATAAATCGTCCAAATGGTACTTTTGCTACAAGACATTTTTTCATCGCTTAATTGCATATTTGACTCAGTAAAATGTTCAACTTAATACTAGTCACGAAGTAACATGTTTACGAAGTACAATATACGGTGTCCTTATTGTGCCATTTATTATGTCGTCCGTCGCGTTGAAGGGTCGACGCATGACAATACGAAGTGAAATAGTGAAAATGCGATACAACGCTTGACACCGTGAAGCGACGCTCGACTACGCGAAGCGACGCTCGACATTGTCAATCGAAATATCGCGTTGTCGTTTAGTAATATCATGTTAAAAAAAGGCGACATTTAAAAAAATGTTGCTTCGTGTTGTCGAGTGTCGCTTCGTATTGTCGAGAGTCACTTCGCGTTGGTACATTGTCACTTCGGGTTGTCGCATTGTCACTTCGGGTTGTTGCATTGTCACTTCGCGTTGTAGCATTGCCGCTTCATATTGTCCTGCATTGTCGAGTGTCGCAGTGTAAAAGTCAGAAAAGATCGCAACATTTTATAAAATATCGCTTTGTGTTGTCGTGTGTTGTATTGCATTGTCAAGCGTCGTATCGCATTGTCGCTTGTCTTGGTCTGTATTTCTGCTCACCCCGACACTTGACAACGTGAAGCAACAATGTGACATCGCGAAGTGACAATGCAACAACACAAAGTTACGCTCGACAATACATAGCGACACTCCACAACGCGAAGCAACATTTTTTAAATGTCGCCCTTTTTAACATAATATTAGTAAACGATAGGAGATATGAAATAAACGTTTTCAATTTTGTTTTTTAATAAAAAAAAATGAAACACGTACACACCATTTTAGAGAATAAATAAGCCAAATTATTGAAATTCATACACCGATTCGCGAAGAGCCAAATGTTTTTACGACCAATACAAATTGACCATAATAGTTAGAGGTACGGATATTCTATTTAAGTTGACGTTTAACTGTTGGTGCGCCATTAAGCCAGCCCGCATAGCTCAATCGGTTAGAGCGCAAGACTTTTAATCCCGACATAGTGAGTTCGATTCCACGGCTGGCCAACTAAAAGTTAACTAGTTAGCATTTAACACAGGAAATAACTTCATTTATGTAAACATACTTAAACTGTACAGTGGCGTATCTTTATGAGTAGAGACAATAGAGGGTAATGTTTACTATTTGTAATACAAATTGGAATTAATAAAAATACGTATTGTATATTGTATATGTAAATATTGTACGAGTATTGCCTAAAAGGTCCGTAGGACCGGCTTTATTTTGTTGTATCAATTTGTCAAGTAAGAGGTAAAAAATTAAAAAGGGCGACATAATTATAAAAAAGACGAAATATATGTCAAGTTTTATTTCTATTTATATATTTCATACAAAACATTGATTAATGATAATCACTTTCTTTGTCATATTGCGTCCTTTTCCTAATCATTTTCTTCATTTTAGGCACTATTAAGCGATCATTGCGCTTTTTTTGTTGTACATTAAATTCTTTGACAAGACTTTAGAAGTTTTTCCCTGATATTGTTTTATAACGAAGTAGGCGCGGTAGAGCCCACACACGTTAGACGAAATCTATTGTTGTTGTCCTTTATTTCGGAGATATTTCTTGTTAAGTATCTTTTAAAATTCCACGCCATAGCTGTCCGGGCTATTTCCGAACGAGTCGAAACATTCGTAAGGTCCGTTTTCCTGGCCCATGACTCGTATCTGTGTTGGAAAGCACAAATATTCAGCCGCGCACACTGTCACTGGACATCTTTGCAATATATTTTCTAGCTGATAATTGTCCATTTTAGTAAGCCACCTGATTCCAGTCAATATCTGTTCTGGGTTACTTACATACTACTGATTCTTTATCGGAATCTCGTAATCGTTTTACCTCCGATTTGGCCATTTCTATCGCTTGTGCTACGGGGCTCACCATATTGACCAAAGGGCGTTATAAATTTTGGAACTTCTTTTCCGTTTCTTTTAGTTTTTCTTCCGCTTCATTGAGCTTTGCTTTTAGTGTTATGGGCCTTCTACGCGAATTACCGCTACCAAAAATGTAACGGCCTCTATGATCAGATGTAACGTAACCGTCTCTTTAATCCTGAAAATGCTGGTAGCATTTCTCTGGGTCGGGTGTATAGGTTACCCATGTTTTGACGCTTATGATCGCAGACTTCTATAGAGCCCATCTTGTGTTTTGATAGTAAAAGAGCAAACAGATCATTCTTACAATTTCTCATTAGGTCTCCTGATTTTCAGTGTCATTATCTTTATTGCTTTCGTTGATGTCATGATTAGGCCATAACGCCTGAAACAGGTTTTTTCTAAGTTTAACGGCTTGCCGGAAAGATTCTGCGAAAGTCATGTCGTGTTGATTTCTAAGTTTCTTCGCTGATTGGAGAATTTGTTGCTGCGTAGGGTCTTCTTGTTATGAGTAAAACAACATGGCCACCACGCATGTGCAGAGCGTGACGTTAACTCGACGCTTCTACTACTTACATGAACAACACAATTTTACCTTTGGTAAATTTTCTATATATTATTTTTCATTAAATATTTCATGTGTAACAATAAGTCATAGTGGCAGTTTCTAAAACAAGTTAGCTACGAGGATGTCTAGAATTGAAACCCTCACTTTACCATAATTAACTGAAATAAAAAAATCAGGTTATGAAAACTTCAGAAAAGGTTCTTTCAAGATTCGAACCTTCAACTACATGGTCACAAATCCGCCATTCTTACCACTAGGTCTTTGGGCAGATTTTATGGATTAAAGTATCGAGAATAGAAATAAGTAAACTAACGAAACAGGAGTTTCTTTAAAAAGATATTCGGACTAGGTAACACTGCTTTTACTTGCATGACATCTTTCGGTATGCACATGTTTTTTCAGGGATCATGGACGTTAAAGGTCGTCTCGTCATGTTAGAAAGGCAAATTTGTATGTTCAATTAGATATTCACTAAAGAATTAATGAAACATTTTAAAGCAGTTAGATCTCTAATACTAGATATTGTGTGTTTCCGATACTCCTTTAAATTATTTTATACTTTGGACGTGTTTACGTTTAAGAAAGATCCTTAATATTAATATACTCATTTTAAAATGACCAATAAAATTCCTGGATTTCAGTTTACAATTCTAAAATGACCAATGAAAATCCTCCTTTTCAGTTCTTCCCTGTACATTTTACTAGAAGTCAAAAAGATCTCAGACAACTTCGTCCTAAAAAACTTCAGACAATTAATGTCAGGTCAATATTGCTAAACAATGCATAATTCTTTATTTTTTCCGTGATAAGTTATTTCCGCATGCGCATCTTTTCTCTCACTATGATATGGACAAAGTCACGTGACTTTTGAATGTAACATTCATAAGTATTTATTCTGATTTTCATCCCGATCAATAATGGCTTAAAACTTTCCTGTGGTTACATGGTTATTATTTAAGTTATAAAAAAGGTTCATTGGTTGTTTAAAACAATCTAGTTTTTTTTAAAATACATAACAAGGGGGAAATCATGAGGAATCAGTGTGCAACACCGCTTATAAAGTGTATTATTTTCCTTAAAGAATTTTATGGGATAGTCATATCATCTTTAAAAGTGCATTATCTTGTAAAATTTATCTGCTTTATATATCCCAATACATAATTGTTTATAAAGAAACCTACGGTAAAAACATATAATAAAAAAGACGTGAAAATATCTACTTAATTGTGTGCCCTAGTAAAGAATGGTATCTAAATATTAGATTTCAATCTCGAGCATTTAGTTTAAACAAAATAATAAGCATGCATGTATAAGTGCATGTATAAAATGTGTCATATAATTAGTGTTATACCTGTTTATTATGCCCCCGCCATGTAATGGCCGGGGCATATAGTGTTACCCTGTTCCATCCTTCCGTCATTCCGTCCTTCCGTCATTCCGTCCTTCCGTCATTCCGTCCTTCCGTCATTCTGTCATTCCGTCATCATCAGTTTCCGTTCATTATCTTAGTAACGGTTGCACATATTCAACTCAGATTTGACATATGGATATGTCATGAGAAAATACAGGTCAAGTTCAAATTTGGTCATGGTTCGATGATTTTTGGCAGAGTTATGCCCCTTTTACTTTGAAAATAATATGAAATTTTCAGTTTCCGTTCATTATCTCCCCAAGGGTACAACACATTCAACTCAAATTTGACATATGGATATGTCATCAGAAAATACAGGTCAAGTTTGAATTTGGTCATGGTTCGATGATTTTTGGCAGAGTTATGCCCCTTTTACTTTGAAAATAATATGAAATTTTCAGTTTCCGTTCATTATCTCCCCAACGGTACAACACATTCAACTCAAATTTGATATATGGATATGTCATGAGAAAATACAGGTCAAGTTTGAGTTTGGTCATGGTTCGATGATTTTTGGCAGAGTTATGCCCCTTTTACTTTGAAAATAATATGAAATTTTTAGTTTCCGTTCTTTATCTCCACAACCGACGGTACAACACATTCAACTCAAATTTGACATATGGATATGTCATTAGAAAATACAGGTCAAGTTCGAATTTGGTCATGGTTCGATGATTTTTGCCAGAGTTATGCCCCTTTTACTTTGAAAATAATATTAAATTTTCAGTTTCCGTTCATTATCTCCCCAACGGTACAACACATTCAACTCAAATTTGACATATGGATATGTCATTAGAAAATACAGGTCAAGTTCGAATTTGGTCATGGTTCGATGATTTTTTCCAGAGTTATGCCCCTTTTACTTTGAAAATGATATGAAATTTTCAGTTTCCGTTCATTATCTCCCCAACGGTACAACGTATTCAACTCAAATTTGACAGATGGATATGTCAAGAAAAAATACAGGTTAAGTTTGAATTTGGTCATGGTTTGATGATTTTTGGCAGAGTTATGCTCCTTTTACTTTGAAAATAATATGAAATTTTCAGTTTCTGTTTATTATCTCCCCAACAGTACAACACATTCAACTCAAATTTGACATATGGATATGTTTTTGGAATGCCCAGGCCCAGTTCGAATTTGTTCATTGTTCAATGATTTTTGGCAGAGTAATGCCCCTTTCATTTTGAAATTAATATGAAATTTACAGTTTCTGTTCATTATCTACCCAACAGTGTTACATATTCAACATAAATTTGACATATGGATATGTCAAAGGAATGGGCAGGTCAAGTTGGAATTTGGTCATGGTTCGATGATTTTTTTGGCAGAGCTATGTCCCTTTCACTTTGAAAATAATATAGATACATCTTAGGAATAAGCAGTTTAAGTTTGAATTTGGTCGTGGTTCAATGATTTTGGACAAACTTATCTTTCTTGAATATTGGAATAATTTTGAACTTTCAGTTTCAGCACTCATACTTTTGTGGAAATGTATGTAGCCATTATTTTGGCTACAAATATGAAATATGCTATTTTCAAAAGGTTAAGACTGAATAATTTCAGTGCCTTGAACATTGTATGGAAATGGTTTGTGTTAACATTGAAAAGTTTTAAGGGCTTTGAACTTAAAATGGAAACAATAATTTGTGCAAACAAATTTGGAACTAAATATTATAACATCTGAAATTTTGGCTGCATGCGGGGGCATCCGTGGCATGATGACACATTTCTAGTAAAAAATATTTTTGCAATCCTGCAACCAACGTATTACCATGTGAAATGGCCTATCGTTTGACAACGGCCACACATAATCTATTTTCAGACATTAAGTAATCTCTTTCCCATATCATTATTTTAGTTTATGAATAATTATCTAATTTGAGTAAAATACTAAACTTAGTTTCTGAATATTTGAAATTACTAAACATAATTATGGCCTTGTAATACACTTTGCACACACCAGGTGTCAAGCATTTGAAATTTTGCATTTATTTTGTAATCTCATTTTGTTTATGTATTGATCTGAGATAAAAAATGCACTGCCCTGTTCTGTTTTTCTTCAGACTTTTGGTAGGAGCGCCAAATTTAACATATAATAATATCATCGGTCATGGTCAGGTGGCTCGGTGTATGACACCGACAAGTGAGAACATCACCTGCATTTCCCTTAACCTCGAGGATCCATCAAACTTGTGTGGTAAGTGCTAACTTTACAGGTTCTCACGTATAAGATTAAGATTAGATAAGATGGTCAACTTTGAATCTATTTTCTCATTAAGAATGAAACGATGACATTTGGAATCCCGTATGTATCATTATCTCGTTATAAGGTAGCTATTTATTTTGTCAATTATTATGGAAGGTAGATGGTTTCATCCAATTAAGACATAAGCAATATATATCTACTTAGCTCTTGCATCGCCAAAGAAGGTAAAAAATTTGACCAATGAAAATGACATAAATGTCCACCTTTTTTGAGATTGTTGTATAAAGTGTATAATCTTTTATGGTTTCTCTGTTGCTAAACAATCATGTTTTGGTAACGGTTTTCTGTTAAAATGGCCAACTAAAACTTTTTCTGAAGATACGAAATCGAGATGCACAATCCCTAGCTTCCAAGATAATAGTTGGCTTAAATGAAATAATGATTTGTCTCCAAGAATTTATATCAATTAATGATTATCTAAAAATCAATTCTCATTTGTGAAATGACATTTTGTGTTCATCCTTTGTCCATCATTTATAAAACTTCGTCAACACCTCTTCTAGACCAGTTAAAATTCTGTCCTTGCAATATTCGGTTTATATTGCAACCTGTAAAACCAATACAAATCACAAATTCAAAATAACGGAAACTTTAAAATTTATTCAAATAAACTTTAAGGATATAAGTTGAATCAGGTTATGAAATGAAGCAAAGAACAAACAACCAATACGCTCCCTTGAAATTCACGAACTAATATGGAAATATCGAGCTTGCCTGTGTGCTCTGCTTGGTAAACAATTTATGAGCTATCCATGAACGGGACTAAAATTGGAATTAATACATAATTTAGTACATGATAAATATGCGGAAGAAAAATATAAATACTAAAATATATTCATCATGAGAACCTGGCATTATTGTCAAGTTTGTCTGGATACATACCGTGATATTTTGAACGTGTAAAAATAATGAAATGAATACCAACCTACAGGACAACAACAACTAGTTTTAGATCTAAAAATAGATTTTTATCTTAAAATAGAATTTTATCTAAGATTTTGAACTTTATCATTTGGGTTTAGTCAACTAAAAAAAGACTAGAAATAGTCTGAATCACACGAGATTCTTATACAAAGAAACATTAGACAAAAGTAGGGTCATCACTGACTTAAAAGTCGTCCGTGTACCTATAGATAGAGCGTTTGACTGCGGATTGTGCAAACCAGACTCGACACCCGGACGGTGTAGGTCACTTTCGTTGTGATTGATAATAAAATTGTTTCTAAGGTCATTCGCACAGTACTTCTGCTCTGGCATGTACAGAAGTCCCAGTTCCTTGCGAAAGTTGAGGCAACTAGTACTAGTAACTTACTTGACAGCATGACCAGGAACGATGCTGTGCCTAAACTGTGTTCTGGTCAATTCAATGTGATCCGGAGTGAAAACTTCCAACACCAACACCATCATGACTTTGAGCAGTTTTCATTCGATAGTGGTCCATAGCAGCGGTTATATTACTGGAAATGAATGGAAGGATTAAAATTTAATATGAAAACGTATACTTTAAATGTTCGTAAAGTTTGCAGCCTAGCAGCCTTACAGTCTGAAGTTTGCAGCCTAGGACCCTGTCAGGTTTAAATTGGCAGCCTAACAGCCTAAAGAAAACTAAGAATAGTACAAACATGAAAACCGTCAGAAATGCATCAGTAGCACTTCCTTAGATCATTCCACGGCTTTTTTCAGTATCGAGATTTTTAGTTTTTAAGATGTTTAACTTTTTATGCCCCCGCCATATAATGGCTGGGGTATAAAGTGTTACCCTGTTCCATCATTCCATCATTCCGTCCTTCCGTCATTCTGTCATTCCGTCTTGATCAGTTTCCGTTCATTATCTTAGTCACGGTTGCACATTTCAACTCAAATTTCATATATGGATATATCATAAGAAAATACAAGTCAACTTCGAATTTGGTCATAGTTAGATAATTTTTGGCAGAGTTATACCCCATTCACTTTGAAAATAATTTGAAATTTTCAGTTTCCGTTCTTTATCGCCCCAACGGTATTACACATTCAACTGAAATTTGACATATGGATACGTCAAAAGAATGCGCAGGTGAAGTTCGAATTTGGACCTGGTTTGATGATTTTTGGCAGAGTAATGCCCTTTCACTTTGAAAATAATATGACATTTTTAGTTTCCGTTCATTATCTCCCCAACGGTATTACAAATTCAACTTCAACTTGACATATGGATACGTCAAACAAATGCGCAGATCATATTCAAATTTGGTCATGGTCCGATGATTTTTGGCAGAGTAATACCCCTTTCACTTTGAAAATAATATGAAATTTTCAGTTTCCGTTTATTATCTCCCCAACGGTGTTACACATTCAACTCAAATTTGACATCTGGATACTTCAAAGAAATAGGCAGGTTAAGTTTGAATTTTGTCATGGTTTAATGATTTTTGGCAGAGTTATGCCCCTTTAACTTTGAAAAAAAAAGGAAATTTTCAGTTCCCATTCATTATCTCCCCGACAGTTGTACATATTCAACTCAAATTTAAGATATCGATATGTCATAACAAGGCACTGGGCCAATTTCGAATTTGGTCATGGTTTTATGATAGCTGACACAGTTATCCCTCTTGAACTTTGAATGAAATCATAAATTTTTAGTTTCCGTTCATGATCTCCCCAATGGTTGTACACATTCAACTCAAATTTGACATATAGATAAATCTTAGTAATAAGCAATTTAAGTTTGAATTTGGTCGTGGTTCAATGATTTTCGACAAAGATATCTCTCTTGAATGTTTAAAAATTTTGAATTTTCAGTTTCAGCACTCATACTTTTTTTGAAATGTATGTAGCCATTCTTTTGGCTACAAATATGCAATATGTAATTTACAAAAGGTTAACACTGAATAGTTTCAGTGCCTTGAACCTTGTATAAAAATTGTTTGTGTTAACATTGAATAGTTGTAAGGGCTTTGAACTTCAAATGAAAAAAGTAGTTTGTGCAAACAAATTTGGAACTAAATATTATAACATCTGAATTTTTGGCTGCATGCGGGGGCATCCATGGCGTGACGACACATTTCTAGTTTTTCATTCTGACGCTTCGAAATTTGAGAAATTAGCATCCTAGCAGTCTGGCAGCCTAAAGAAAATAAGAGTAGTACAAACACGAAACCGTCGGAAATGCATCTGTGGTGAATACTGTTACCATGCCATGCTTATTTTTCGATATCGTGATATTCTTTTTCTGCTAAAATGTTGAACTTTGTTTTTTTGTTTTCATTCTGTCGCTTTGAAATTTGTGTTAGCAGTCCAACAGCCTAGTAGCCTAAAAACTAAGGATAGTACAAACATGAAATCCGTCCCAATGAATCGGTAGCACTTTCTTAGATCACTCGACGCCTTTTTTCAATATCATAATATTTACATTTTAAGATGTTGAACCTTTAAGTTTGGGGCGTCCGTGGCCGAGTGGTTAAGGTCGTTGACTTCAAACCACTTGCCCCTCACCGCTGTGGGTTCGAATCCCGACAGGGACTTTGGATTCTTTCATGTGAGGAAGCTATCCAGCTAGCTTACGGAACGTCGGTGGTTCTACTCAGGTGCCCGTTCGTGCCTGAAATAATGCACGGAAGGGCACCTGAGGTCTTCCTCCACCAGTAAAGCTGGAACGTCGCGATATGATCTATACTGTGTCGATGTGACGTAAAACCCAAAACAAACAAACAAAAACCTTTAAGTTTTTGTATTTGTTTTCTTCCTAACGGATTTTTGAAATTTGTGACATAGCAGCATAGCAGCCTGGAACCCTTAAGAAAACTAAGAACAGTACAAACATCGAAACCATTTGAAATGCATCTGTAGTGCTTACTTGTACCATTCTTTGTTTTTTTTTCAATATCGTGATTTTTTGGCTGTTGAACTTTTTTAATTTCAATCTGTTGCTTCGTAATTTGTGAAGTTAGCTAGCAGCCCAACAGCCTATAGATATAGCAGCCTGGCAGCCTAAAGAAAACCAAGGGTAGTACAAAAATGAAATTCGTTTCAAATGAATCGGTAGCACCTTCTTAGATCATTCAACACCTTTTTTCAATATCATGATCTTTACTTTTTAAGATGTTGAACTTTTAAGTGCTTTTTTTCTGAAGGATCTTCGAAATTTGTGACGTTGGAAGCATAGAAGCCTGACAGCCTTTAGAAAACTAACACTAATATAAACATGAACATTGACGGAAATGCATCTGTTGCACTTACTTAGACAATTCCACGCATTTTCAAGTATCGTGATCTTTATTTCTTTAAGATGTTGAACTTAATTAAGGATATGTTTTTCATTTATGTTCATGTCTGAACTTTTCTGGGAAATATAGAAACAGAGACATAGATAACAAGTCTAGTTTTCATGACAAATATGCTAACAGTATTATATCGTTTGATCATTTGACATAAACATTTCATTTTTTCAAGTTAAAGCATCCCAGACAAAAATCCTGTACGATGTTTGTTTACACCACGTTTTTGTAATACTTCAAATCAGTGCCGATTTGGAAATAAAAACTGAAATTTGCAAAAGCAGAAATACAAATAATATCTTCCCACGGTAATATCTTCCTTAAATGCGCACCTGCTTTGGGATGTTTCGGTTCAGATTTATTTGCCGCAAACGAATTGAAAACAATCATCCGTGACACGATTGCCATAATAAGTTAGACGACACACAAAAAAAAACACAACAAAAAACAGCGTAATTTACTTTCAAATAGAATTTCACTTGTCTAATTGTTAACTACGCCTGTCTTCGTGGATCTAAAGATGTTTTTAATATATGAATATGTGTGTCCTTTACTCTGGCTCCTGTTTAGAATAAACATCTGTTATTAAGATTTAAACAGCAGCGTGTTAAAGATTAAATTTTATTACCACCTGTATTACATAATATTACACAATGTGTATTGTACACTTCCTTTTGGATTGCCCAGGCGGTAAGTGTCAAACAGATTGACACGCGACGCATTTGTTTGTTTCCAGCTATAATATCATTCAACCGGAACGTTTCAGTACCATGACATAGTTAATCACGTACAATTATGAAAATCGCAAATATATACCGATCTCATCAAGTTTTTATTTTTTATTTTGAGAAGTGACAATTAGTGTTAACAGGTGTTACGAGAAACATGATAAAATGTGTGTTTTTTTTACTTTCCTTAAAGATTTTGAAAAAAAAACTATTTAAAATATATTCATGTATATTACTTGAAAAATATCTGCTTTGCATCACAGTCAAATAAAGGATAAAATCAGGTAAACTGATCACTAAAAATGCATTATCACCGTGTCTGTTCTGACTTTTTTCATAATGATAGCTAACTCGATTTCATATTATAAAATTTCTTTTATCTTTTTATGAACTATTTCAAAAACAATTTAGTTGACTCTCATTTGAATAATAGATATAATTCCACATTTTCTTAAAAAAAATCTCAATGTCAGGTCCGTGACCGTAGGGAAAATTCTTTAACAATTTCCTTTTCCATGCCTTTGTAACGCAATCTTGGTCACAAAGCTATAAAGGAAACTGTTCTATTTTTGTTAAAAGCTAATTTATATTATTTTTTACCTTTTACCTTAAACTTACTCGGAATTGTCTATGAACTTCTTCTATATTTTATATTATTCTATGCGCTTTTTGCCCTACACAGATTGCGCATGCGCGGGAAAATACTTCTTCCGATCGATTTTTCATAGCAACGGACCGCGTCGTAAAAAGGTCTATATGTGTGTACATTAAATGTACTCATTAGAATATATGCATTCATTTCTTACTGAAAAATTTGACTTAGACTTTATAGAAGATAAATTTCAAATTACCTTCCTTTCTTTACATGAAATGTTAAATTCTGTAATATTTTTTATTAATAATGCTTTGTGGAACTTACAATATTGATAAATCTTAATTTGAGCGTCAAACTTATTATATAAAACCATAAAAAATTGTGTTACTGGATTTTTAAAGCTATTTATTACTTTTCACCTTCGCATATCTATCACCAAAAACATTATTTTCTAAACGGTCAACAAACGCCATTAAAAAAGGCTTATTTGCCCAACGTTGAATGATGCGCTTGCACGAAGTATTATTTGCTAGTCTGTAAAAAGTTTTTTGAAATAAATGATCATCATGATGTTAAAAAAAGCTTAAATTTTAGAAAACGATGATTTTGACCATTCGTTTTAAATCTCGTAATAAACATATTCTAAACATATGTTGATAATATACAAAAAGATAAAGATCACTATATTGACAAGAGGCGTGGAGTGCTACTGAATCATTTCTGATGGTTTTCATGTTCGTTATATTTTTAGTTTTCTTAAGGCTGCCAGGCTGCTAGACTGCTAACTTCAATAATAATAAAAAATAAATAAAAAAATAAATAAATAACTAAATAAATAAAATTCAACATCTTAAAAAATAAAGATCATGATATTGAAAAGAAGCGTGAAATGGTCTGAGGAAGTGCTACCGATTCAATTCCGACGGTTTTCATGTTTGTACTATCATTAGTTTTTTAAGGCTGCCAGGCTACTAGACTGCTTACTTTTCAAATAAATCACAATATTGAAAAGAGGCGTGGAATGGAAGGTGGTTACTTACGCATTTCCGAACGTTTTCATATTTGTAATATTCTAACTTTTCTTAAATTTTAAAGTTCATCATCCTAATACATAAAGATTATGATAAAAAGCTTGGAATAGCCTTGGTACGCGCTACCGATTCATTTTCAACGGTTTCCATATTTGTACTATTCTTAGTATTCTTTATCCTGCCATGGATGCTAGGATGCTTATTACACAAATTTCGAAGCGTCAGAATGAAAAAAATTAAACATCTTTACAAACTAGAACTGCCACTGTTATGGCGTGAATACTTCTGCATACCACTTTGTCAGAATCAACAGTTGTCATTCAGAGCTCAAGGACAACCCCCAGCCAAATATAAGGGTAGTAAGCCAGTGCCTTGGTAAGTTATGTATTCTACATGTTTTTTTGTGGTTAAGGTCACAGTGACCTTTACCTTTGACCTACTGACCTCAAATCTGAAACTGCCACTGTATGACTTGAATACCCCCATTCATGCGGCTTTGCCTGTGGGTGTTTTATGATGAATATATGAGAACATAATTATATGCAAATATGAAAATGTCAAAATCTATACACTGTGGACAGCATTCTTAGAGCAGATAAGCTTATTGCGGTAAAAGCCTCTGCAACTTTGACCTTTGACACATTCACCTCAAAATCAATAGGGGTCATCTGATAGTCATAACCAACCTCAATACTAAGTATGAAGACTGTTAACCAAAGCATTCTTGAGCAATTGAACAGACAAGCTTTTTTAACTAAAGGCCCCTGTGACTTTGACCTTTGACCCACTGACTTCTAAATCAATAGGGGTCACTTAATGGTCATGCTCAACCTCCATGCCAAATATAAAGACTCTGGGTCAAATGACTATTAAGTTATTGGACGGATAAATCTTTAAAGTCAAAACCCTTTTGTCCTTGACCTTTGACCAAGTGACCTCAAAACAAATAGAGGTCATCTACTTGTCATTACCAACCTCAATACCAAATATGAAGACTATTGACTAAAGCATTCTTAAGCAATTGAGCGAAAATGCTTTTGAACTTAAGGCCCCAGTGACCTTGACCTTTAACCCAGTGACCTCAAACGCAACATTGGTCCCCAAATGGTCATGAGCAACCTCCATGCTAAATATGAAGACTATGGGTCAAATGATTCTTTCGTTATTAGACGGACAAGCTTTTTGAAGTCACGGCCCCTGTGACCTTGACCTTTGACCCAGTGATTTCAAAATTAACAATGGTCATCTACTAATCATGACTAAAATCAATGCAAAATATAATGACTGTGGGTCAAAGGTATCTAAAGTTACTGGGCGGACAATCTTTTTTAGTCAAGGCCCCTTTGACCTTGACTTTCGACCTGGTGACTTCAAAATCAATAGGGGTCATCTACTAATCATAAGTAACCTCCATGCCAAATATAAAGACTGTGGGTCAAAGGATTCTTAAGTTATAAGGCTGACAAGCTTTTTTAGTCAAGACCCCTGTGACCTTGACCTTTGACCTGGTGACCTCAAAATCAATAGGGGTCATCTTCTGATCATGTCTAACCTCCATGCCAAATATGAAGACTGTGGGTCAAAGGAATCTTAAGTTATTGGGTGGACAAGCTTTTTAAAGTCAATACCACTGTGACCTTGACATTAGAGCTGGTTCCCCTAAAAGCAATAGGGATCATCTACTAATCATGACTAACCTCCATGCAAAGTATGAAGACTGTGGGTCAAAAGATTTTTAAAGTATTGGGGGACAAGCTTTTTTAAGTCAAGGCCCCTGTGACCTTGACCTTTGACCTGGTGACCTCAAAATCAATAGGGGTCATCTACTAATCATGACTAACCGCCATGCTAAATATGAAGACTGTTAGTCAAAGGAATCTTAAGTTATTGGGCGGTCAAGGAAAAACCGACGGACGCCGGACGGCTGGACAGCCCGGCGGCCGGACGGACAACCTGATTTTAGTATACCCCTTACGACTTTGTTGTGCGGGGGTATAAAAAATAAAGATCCCGATATTGAAAACCGGCGTGGTATGATCTAAGTTAGTGTTACGATTCATTTCCGGCGGTTTTTATGTTTGTACTATCCTTAGTTTTTTTAGACTACTAGGCTGCTAACTTCACATATTTCAAAGCGTCAGAATGACAAAAAATAAAGGTCAATATCTTAGAATATAAAAGTCACGATATTGAAAAAACGCGTGGAATGATCTTGGTAAAAGCTACCGATTCATTTACGATGGTTTTCATGTTTGCATTATTATCAAAGTTTTTCTTTGGACTGCCAGGCTGCTAACTTCACAATTTCGGAGCGTCATAATAAAAAAGTACAACATTTTGAAAAATAAAGATCACGATATTGGGGAAAAACACGCTGAATGGTATAAGTATGTGCCAAAGATGCATTTCCAATAGTAATCATGTTTGTATTATTCTTAGTTTTCTTTAAGATGATAGGTTGCTAGGCTGCCAGGCTGGTAGGTTGCTAGGCTGTTAGGATTCCAACTTAACAAATCTTGAAGATCCGCCAGAAAAGGGTTAAACATAAAAAATGAAGATCATGATAATGTCAAAGCCATCAAATGGTCTGTGTAAGTGATATCGATTCATTTCCGACGGTTTTCATGTACTTTCTTTAGACTTCTAGGCTGCTAACTTCACAAAGTTTCAAGCGTCAGGTTGACAAAAATATTTATCATTTTGTATTCAAATTGTAATTTTTTGAGTAAATCATACTTACCTGATAAATATACTATAGAATCATTCCCGGAATGACGGAAACTCGCTATACGGTACGTTCCGTACGGAATTTATTCTAACCGGAAACTAAAAACCACGTGAGTTTAGCAAAACATTTGCATTTCACTTTTAGGCGCCACAACTAGGCGTACCTAATTTTACAATAAAGAGGGGAGGAGGGAGGATTGTTATATTTATCAGGTAAGTATAATTTAATTTGAATACAGCTTGAAATTTTTTTTATCATAAATTAGCCACTTACCTGATAAATATACTATAGAATCTGTCTGATTCCCCAAGCAGTGTCTGCACTGGAGGTGGGTCTTTACTATGTTGAACTTTTTTTATAATTATGTTTTTCAACAAAGACTTTACAAAATCTCTAATCTGTTTAAACCCATATAAAACAGTTCTTTTAAACCCATATAAAACAGTTCTTTTTACAAATGTACATTTACTATTCTGTAATTCACTAAACTGTGATATCCAATTATTGTCCAATTCCTATGTACACATTCTATATACATGATAAAATAATGAAACTTTCATTAAAGTATATACACCAACTCGCCGTTTTTTTTTAACATTTTAAACAGTCCAACGAGACTTCTTTCAGATAAAACTTTATGAACGTTGAAGCACGAGACCAATCTGCACTGTTCAATACGTCCACCAACTTTGCCCCTTTAAACAAAGCCCATGAAGGTCCAATTGACCTAGTTGAATGTCCCCGCACTTTTGGTTCTAGTAATTCTTTAGATTTATAAGCTTTCTTGATAACACTCACTATCCAATTTGAAATAGTCTGTGCAGACACAGGTTTATGTGGCTTGATTGTCGTCAAGAATAAACTCAACTCATTTGTTTCCTTACGTAAATCATCTGTGCGTTTCAAATACCAATACAAAGCTCTCTTAGGATCTAAATATTTATTGTCCTTAAACGTTGGAATGAAAATATTCTTACTTTGATGACCCTGTCTATCTTGCTTAGAAAGACCATGTCTATAAAAAGTGACACCTTTTTCCTGAATATTGACAGATCCTTCACCTATGCGCATAGCTTGAAGATCACTGCATCTTTTGAAAGTTGTGATAGCAATTAAAAATACTGTCTTCCATGTCAAATATTTCAACTTGGCTAACTTCATGGGTTCAAATGGGGGCTGTTTCAGCATCTGCAAAACAATAGGTAAATTCCATTCAGGTATCAATTTACGTTCAGGAGGTCTACTATTAAAAACTCCTTTCAACATTCTTATGACATGAGGATGTTTTCCAATAGGAAATTTGTCAATTGTTGGCAAGACTGCAGATAACATTGACCTATAGCCTGAAATTGTTGTGTATTTCAAACCATTATCAAATAAATCAGCTAAAAAATTTGCACAGTCCGTCAAAGATGCCTTATAGGGATCAATTTGTTTTGTATTGCACCAGCTACTGAATTTTTTAAATTTACAGGTGTAATCTTTTCGTGTACCATGCCTCCATGATGCCGTGAGCAATTTTCTAGTGCTGCTTGAAAAACCTTTCTCTTTGAATTGTTTGTTGATAGTCTCCATGCAGTTAGATTCAGAAACTGTGGATTTGTATGATTCACTCTGTTCTGACAAAGTAAATCTACTTGATTTGGTAACTGAATCGGACATGCAATCAACATACTCAACAACGTCGGGTACCAATGCTGCCGTGGCCACATTGGTGCTATCAGAATCATTTCGCACTGAAAATTGTTCATATGACTCAGAACTTTTGGTATCATGCAAAATGGAGGATACGCATACACAAACATGTTCTCCCAACTGATTGATAGAGCATCTTGAGCAAACGCTTTCGGATGATTTTTCCATGAGCAAAATACCAGACATTGACGATTCTGTACTGTGGCAAACAAGTCTATCATTGGTTGACCCCATACCTGAAAAATCTTTTGAACTATCAATGGATTCAGGGACCATTCGGATGATTGAATTGCTCTCCTGCTTAGAGAGTCTGCTAGATAGTTCAACTCCCCCTTCAAATGAGCTGCTCTGAGAATTATTTGACTTTGAATAGCTAATAACCAAATTTTTCTTGTTAAATTGCATAATTTTTCCGACTTCGTCCCCCCTTGCTTGTTCAGATAATGAATTACTGTCATATTGTCTGATCTGATCAAAATTTGTTTGCTCTTCAATTCTGGGAGAAAATGTTTTAATGCAAGGTATACTGCTTCCAACTCTAGGAAGTTTATGTGCTCTAAGCTCATCGTCTTCGACCAAGTTCCCTGTACTACCTGATTGCCTAAATGAGCACCCCACCCCGTCATCGACGAGTCTGTGGTTAGTTCCATGTCGGATTTGAATGTCTGCAAGACCCTGCCCATTAGAAAATTTTTCTGAAGTAACCACCATTTCAGATGGTATTTTAGCTGTGGAGTACAAGGGACTTGGACATCCAAAGCCATAGATACAGGTCTCCAGTGTTTTAATACATGTAATTGGATAGGTCTTGAGAATAGACGAGCATTTGGAACTAGTTCTATCACTGACGCTAATATCCCTAGTATAACTAAGTATTGCCTGGCTGTATTTTGACCCCGAAACAGAGTTTGTATTGCCAACTGTAATTTTTGAAACCTTTCTAGAGTTGGAAACACCATACCCTTTATAAGATTGAAAAACGCCCCTATATATGTTATTTCCTGAGTTGGAATTAAGTGTGACTTTGTTACATTCACTATGAACCCAAGTTCTACTAGGAGACTGAGCGTGAATTCTCGATCTTTTAATATTGCTGCTAATTTTTGGTTCAGAAACAACCAATCGTCCAGATATACTGCTAGACGAATGGCTTTTGATCTCAGATATTCTGCTATTACCGCTATTACTTTTGTAAATACCCTGGGGGACACAGTTGGGCCAAAACATAGAGCTTTGAACTGGTAAACTTGACCTTTTATGCAAAATCTGAGAAATTTTCGATGTTTCTTGAATATCGGAATGTGAAAGTAAGCATCTTTCAGATCTAGAGTGAATGCCCAGTCTCCTTTTTGAACAAGATTTAGCACTTTTGACAGAGTGTCCATTTTGAAATGTTGCTTCTTGAGATATCTGTTCAGGGGTTTTAGATTGATTACAGGACGCAAATCTCCTGTCTTTTTTGTTACTAAAAATAGCGTACTGTAAAAACCTTTTTTCCAAAAACTCTTTGGAACAGTTTCGATTGCATTTTTCTTTAATAATGAAGAAACTTCTTTTTCTAAAATTTCCATTTGTTTTGAATTTACAAAAGTTTCTTTTATTCCTAAAAAGGGTGGAATTTGATCGAATTCGAGTTTGTAACCGTTCTCGATCACAGATAAAACCCATTTGTCTTTTGTTATTTCTTTCCATTTGTCTAGGAAATGAGTTAATCTCCCCCCTACAGGTATCTCTGGACGCAACATTAACACACTTACCGAGTCATTGTTTTCCGGATTTAGTGTGAACACCTCTTCCTCTGCCTGCTGACTTGTAAGGCTGTTTAGACGTGTATGATTTAGTCTCGAATGATCTAGAGCCACTTCCTTCTGGTTTGTTTCGATCATTAATCTTTGGGATACGAAAATTATCCCTGGATTTTTGTCCATTATATCCAGATGCAGGTTTATCACACATCATTTTAGCAGGAGTAGTGGAGGAATCACCCTGTGATGAAGCACTTTTACGTTTTAAAAACTTCCTTGATTTGGATTCTGGAAGAAGTTCATCTAAAGTTTTCTTGACTTCTTTCCTTTCTCTCAAAATATCATCAAGACCATGACCTAAAACTCCTTCACCTGTTAATGGCATACTGGAAATGTCAGTAGAGGAATCAAGCTTAAACAAACCTGTGCCGTGCATTGTCACTTGTCTACGTATAATATGAAAAAATGCCCCAACACATGCTAATTGATCCAAACTTTTGGTACAAAGAGAAAAATATCTCTTACTTTCTTTTCAATTTGACTGATATCTTCAGTTTCTAACATGTTTAGTAACATTCCCAATGCTTGATGCATATACAAGTTCAACATAATACCCTTATTGACTGCCCGATGATAACAAAATGCTGTCTTCTCCACCATTTTGTCTGGTTGAGAAAATAAAGCACGACCCCTCTTAGCAAAAGATCCACATCTTTGAACCATGTTGACGTTTTAAACATTCATCAACAATATCATCTAAAGGAGGAACTTTCAAAAAATCCTTATTTTCAGGTAATGAAGGAAACATACCTTTGTAATCTTCAGCATATGCTGTCACATCATTTGGCTTTTTGGCTCGATAACTTTGTGACAAAATTTCCTTCTGAGAATCTTCAATTTCAATGCCCAGTTTTTCTTCTGTTTTTTTTAACAAAGCATCATCTTGAAAAATTTCATGCAAACAATGGCGTTTCTTTTCAGATAAATTAGTTCGTTTACAGGAAACACTATTGTCAAATTCATTTTCCGAATTTTCTACGTCGGAAAATTGTTGTTCTTCTTCTCTAGGACAAATAGACAATTCATCATCATTTCTGTCATTTTGTGAGCCATTTGCACTGCTCTTATTTGAAACATGACTGTGTCAATTTTTCATTTAAAAGATTGAACATACGATCGAATTTTTCTGTTAATTCAATTTTTCCAAGTCACCAATAGGTGACCGTCGTTGCTTCGTGTTTTTCGTTTGAATTTGAGAAGCGGATGTTTCTGCACCCGATAATTCTCCATCTTCTAGCTCCGAAGGGTGAACAGCATAATTATAAATGTAACTATAAAAAGCGAGCAAAAACAACCCGTCCGCCTAGTGTGGCGCCGAGAAAAAAAGTGAAATGCAAATGTTTTTCTAAACTCACGTGGTTTTTAGTTTCCGGTTAGGATAAATTCCGTACGGAACGTACCAAACCGGATACAGCGGGAATGATTTCTAGAATATTTATCAGGTTAGTGGCTAATTTATGATAAAAAAATAAAGTTCAACATAAAAAAAATCACGATATTGAATATAGACGGGTACTTTTCTTTAGGCTGCTAGGCTGCCAACTTCAGATTGCTAGGCTGCAAGCCTGCTAAATTCAGGAAAATATAATTCAACGCATTTTAGGTTTTTTTCTTCTGTTTTTACTTATATGATATAAAACCGTATTTTTCAGAATCAAAGTATACTTGAACATTTTAAGTCAATAATTGTCACGTTGATATTTATCTCAACAATGTCACGCTGAGAATAAAAAATGCGTTTCCGATTCCGATTCCGGTTTTCCCAAATCAGTTGCATAATTGTGCCCCCGCTTTAGTGGGGTGGGGCATTTAGATTTACCCTTGTCCATCCATCCGTCCTTCCGTCCGTTCTCATTTTGTGTCACATGTAGCTCAAAAAGTATTTAAACTAGAGTCATGAAACTTTACAGAAATGTTGATCAGCATGTATAGGTGTGCACTTGGGTATTTTCGTGTGGATATATTTAGTATTTTTAGAGGTATTGCCCTTGAATAGACCTATGAAAATACTGACGGTACGAACAGGGTTACCATTAAGCATGTTTATCAAATGCAATTATTAAATCTCGTCGAATATAAATAAGCCGAAATGATATGTTTAATTTTTGAAAATCTAATGAAGTAAAAAAAAATGTGCAAGGTGGTGTTATTCAAAACTTACTACGTGTTTTGTTTTGTTTTTGTTTTGTTTTTTCTTTTCATTTGTAGCAAAATTAAAGAAAAACGAAACTGACTGTGCATTTGAAAGCAGACTTGGAGCGACAATTGAAGTAAACCGAAATTATTTTAAGAACACTGGAGCTGATATGGTTACTGTAAGTGTTTTCAATTGCTGTATGTCAATAAGTTTTCCAAACACTTGAAAATTGCAATATTTTAGAATCCTTGCAAAGGATGTGTGTTAAAGTGTTAAAGTTAAATGCAAACAAATCATAAGAGTCCGTTGAGACAAATGTGCTTATGTGTTTGCACATTCATCGCAAATTAGAAACGTGAGGGATGTGTTCAACAAACTATAGGCGGGGACGGGGTGTTGGAAAGGTCTCAAGAAGAGACAGATAAACATTTAATTGGAGATGGCACGTTCATAATTCTTATTCTTAATTATACATTCATTGAGTCTTTTTATTATGATCCCTCTTGAAACCAAGCTTTGGCCGTCAGAAATGTTCTATACGCATAAAATACTGATCACTTTAATGATTTTTATACGTGTTCTAAAGGGATGCCGGCCATTCGGAAAAGATTCCTACGGGAATAACAGAACAAAACATATGCACCTTTTATTGTCTTTTGTTTGTTTGTTTGTTTCATTTTAAGCCTTTTCCCAACAGTATTTCACTCATATAGGCGGGTAGATCCTAACCATGGTTCCTGGAGAGTTACATCAGTACCAGACTACCTTCCTCCGTGCTGAACTACCAAAGCATCTCCCGGGGATCGAACCCAAGCCGGAGAGGTAACTGGATGCTAAGTCATCGACTCTAACCCTTAATCTGTGTTTGAGGGATATTGATTAAATACGAATAGACTACGTTATGAGCAAATACATCTTTGGGTCTTACGTTGGTTAAATATGGGGTCAACAAAGATTTGAAACGTAATGCTTATCCATGCCAAAATACCACCAGTAAGATAAAAATGACTTACAGCGTCAGTTGAATGCATTGATATTGAGAAATGTGAAATATGCGCTTGTATACAAAATAAAGTAGAGATGACAAATATGATTCGATATCTTTTGAAAACCTCAACACGAACATATACGTCACAGCAAATGTGAAAATGTTAATATTTGTGCTGTGTGCAACATACGTGATAACATAACATATCTCATGTGTGACTGTATGGACGTGTGACATAGTAATCCGTGATGTATATGCTCTCCAAAGCCAGTCTTGATATCATTTCAAATTAATTATCCGTATTAATCACATTGTAAATGCGGAGATAAGTTTAGTTTAAACATATTTATTTTAGCTCGATTGCGAACAAGTCCTTGCAACTTATATTAATCACTTTCGAGTTCGCTTCCTGGAACCAACCAGCACTGGTATCATATTAAGAAACATTGTCGTGGCCAAGTAAGGCTTAGTTGAAAGGCAGTCACCTTAACAGCTTCGAAAAAGATTAAACGTACTTACAAAACCCATCTTTTCAGGTTTGTGCCCCTGGTTGGAAAAACGTTTACCCCGAGAGAGCCCCTGATAAATACCAGAATTATATGCCTGGTATGTGCTTAAGAATGAGAGATGAACTTAAAGTGCAGCCATGTGGTACAAGGTAAGCACAATTTTATCCTAAATAAAAAACTAAAATAGAGAGAAATTTGAATCCTTAAAGAAAGCCCAATGGGCAAAATTGAAATGTTGGAGGCTCGGTTTGATTGAGCCTGTTCATAGACGGAACAGGTAAGTGAAACTGATTATCCTGAGATTATCTCCTGTTGCTTGTTGTTGCAGATTAAAGGTAGAGATACATGTATCAATAAAGCAAGTATATGTATGTATGTATTGCCCGGTCAAACGGGATTGTGTTTGCAGTAAAGTTTATTTACAACAATTTTTCTTTTACTTTGTGAGATACAGTACTATTTTTCAATAATAATAATAATAATAATAATAATAATAATAATAATAATAATAATAATAATAATAATAATTGATGATAATAGTAGTAATAATCAAAGTGATAAATACAAAGTGATAATAATCAAAGGTAAATAAATAAATATATCCAAATAATAATAATAAATAAATAAATGATTAATATCAAGAGCGGTCAGTGATTAGATGTGTAGCCTCATGGTCGCCGTAACTCAGCAAAAAGTCATTCAACCTAACAAAAACCTATGTAATAAGCACAAGAACTTGAGTAACAGATCAGTCCTATAAAGTTTTATTGAAATTACAGTAGTAGTATAAGAGGAGTAGTCCGGACAAATTATAAAAATGAAAGGTCTTTAAAAGGACTATAACTCATAAATCATTGAACCGGAAAATGCCGAAGATATGCACAACTAGATTTGGTATTTATCATTCCTGTAAAGTAGTTTTTGAGGAGTAGTTCGGACACTTTTTGTGAGGAACGGACGACAGAGAATGATCCTTATATGTCGCTATCACTTTTACTCCGTAGAGGCGACTCAATAATAATAATAATAATAATAATAATAATAATAATAATAATAATAATAATAATAATAATAATAATAAGCGTAAAGCAAATACCATGATCTTCCTATATAAAAACATTTCAAATTTTAAAATTGACACCAATTATATTTCTCAAGTTATGGCCTGAACAAAGTTTAAAGTTTAAGAGGCAATACCTCCAAATAATTTTAGAAGGGCGGGTTGCGGTCCTTATGCACTGAAATTCTACTTATTCAGATCTATGTAATAGAAAGAGCACCGAAACACGAGGCTATCTGATTTGTACGAGGGGGCGTAGCCCCCGAGTATAAATCAGATTGCCGAGTGTTTTGGTGTTCTTTCTCTTTTGTATCATAGTCAAACATGACAACACTTCCCTGTTGTCATAATATGAAACCCCAGAAAAAAATAACCAATGAACGAGCATTTGAATATGATAGTTCTGCCCCTTTCCCTTTCTCTGCCGTCACAATATGTAAACCCCGGCAAAAATGAACCAATCCACGGGCATTATCTGGAGTGCGGGTAACTGATACCCGCACTCAAGTTACCGCACTGTGCATGTATATGTATACGATTTAACTCTGACACTTTTTCAACAGAAAGGTACCCAAACTATGATACAACTACCTACATAGCATAAAGTTGATACCCTTTATAGTTCTCGTGTGTTGTCTCGAACAAAGTTCAAAGAGTAAAAAAAAACCACAAAAAACAAAGGGCAATAACTCCAAATTAGTGAAGAGAGCGTTACGGTTGTTCTGCACCGCACTTCTACAAAATATGAAGTTGATATCTGTTGTATATTCCGAGTTATGTCCCGGACAAAAAATCTGCAACGGACCGCGAAACCAACCGACCAAACAACCGCCCGACAGACCACCAGCTGATTTCAGTATACCCCAACAAATTTCGTTTGACGGGAGTATAGTAACGTTCAACTTGGTCTTTTGATAGTAAAATAATTGCATCTAAAGGGTAATTGACTAACTCAAAATTTGCTGGAACCCAAAGGGGTTAGTCTTATCATTATAGACCCAACTGGCATATCCATGATAGGTCAACTCCTGTAAATTGTGATAATGAAATCCCTTAAATATTGAAAAAATTTAATTCAGGGCAACCTATAAAAATACAAACAGGTTAAGGTTTGAAGACGTTGAAGTCCTGACATTCATACACCCCATTATTCACCACCCCCCATACACACACGTACATGCACACCAATCATCCAAAAAAAAAAAAAGAAAAAAAATGTTGTTGTTTTTTTGTCAAGCTGTTTTATAAAATCTAGCCTTCTATACATGTATAATGGTATTTAGTATATTAATGCATTTTGTTTATGCATGTTAGCTACGTGTCAATGACCAAACTATCCGAAATCCCACACCTCAGACCATATACTGGTCAGCCAATTGATCCCTAAGTCAGTAAGTGTACAAGAAAAGCATTATTGCAAAGCATCAAAGGGCGTCCAAGCAAGAAATGCAGCAAGTGAAGATGAACTAGTACACATATGATGACAAGATATTCTTATTAACTACCAGAAATGTATATCACTTATGAATGAGCGGACGAAAGACATTGTTCATTATGAACTTTGATTGGCATGCTAGAGATTAGAATATAACTTGTTATTTCTTTATGATCGTGGTTATTAATAGCAACGGATATACACGTATGCAATCATTTATAATCCATATGTGTAACGCATGATCAACACGTACCTTATTATTTTATCGCTATTAGCGAAGACCCCCTCTTAAGGTATCTGTTCACACTTTAAGTTAGTAAAAATATGACACTGGTTATATATTACCATGTTGATCATGTTGAGCATAATTGTTTATTATACAATAATTGTAATATCTATTAATTTTAATAAAAAAAATACAAATTTTATGAATATTGTTTTCTTTTCTTTTTTGTGTTTTATGTGCTATTTTAATTTTGAGTTTTTACTACTCTTTTTTTATTAAAATTGTAAAATAAATTTTAAGAATTCAATTGTCATATTGACCGACGATTATAAGTCAAAGCTTAACTGGAAAAAGTCAGTAAATTATGGTTTATCTTTTAATATATAATATTGTTTATTTTTAATCCATGTACATGTACATTTGTATTTTTCTTTATCATTTTTTAAATTATCAATCAATTGAATAATTCATAAAATCTAATTTGTAACTTTGAATAATTCCTCGGCATCTTTACTAAACACGGATAACAAATTAAATAAAATGTTTCAAAGTTGATAATGTCATTTTAATACCATAAAAATGTACCTTTTTCTCAATTATTGTACATATCACGGATTTATATTACATATAAATCAGTGTACATATTTATTGTTTTAATCACGAAAAAAATGATATAAAAATCTCAATTTTGCCAAAAATCGAGTTACGGGGTTGTAGAATTAACCCGACGACATATAGATAAAATGAAACATGCTATTGTTGTTGCTTTTTTTTCTAATTGTAACGATATCAAACATCTACTCCAAAACCGGGAGAGACCGGACAATAAACGTGTGGTACTATTCGCCGGTCACTAGTAAATCCCGGTCAAAATGGACCGGGCGAGACCGGTAATTACCGATAGGAGTGATAAATAGATATATCTATAAATAGATTTTTGGAATATTTAGGTCATCAACTGATCTTTCTAGGATACTTGTACAACAATAACATACCATGATAACCCGCTGTGTACTACAAAATGATAAATAAAAAACCCCGAAAAGCGCGATTTATTGACGGAAAAGGTTATTTCATTTGAAAATGTTTGCATTGCGAAATTCACCAGTTCGCTATTCATTGTAACATATCGCGACATTTCAATCTTAATTAATAATCAAGCACCCTCATACCAATCGGAATGATCGGCTTTTATTATGACCGACTAAAAGGCTCGAGAAGTTGCTGTCGCCCTTTCACAAAATCTGATTTCATTCCATAAGAGCGCCGCGCTTCGGCGCGGACGCCAATAAATTGTTTCTTTTGGTCAGATCAATAAAATGTTATTAAATCGAAGCAAAATGCCAAAGAAATAAAATGTAATAAGTTGTATCCGGTTTCACCGATAAGAAGTTGAAATATGCCAATTTTATGTCCATGTAAAGTCTATTATTTTACTGAGTTTATTTATTTCTTCCAATTGTTTAATTTACTTCTCACAATAACCCAAGGAAATTTCTGTACATACCGACCAGAATTTACCTGTAGTTTTTAATTCATAAAAATAGTTGGGCAGTTTTTAAAAAAAAATATTTTTTTTATTGAATTATTGATTATTTTGATTGACTGACTGATTGATTGATTGATCTTTCTAATAATTGTTTTATTAAAGACTCTAAAGCAATTATGCATTTTATCAAATGAAACTGACTTCCCCCTTAAATATTGCCGTTTTATACAGAGTATCATTTAAGATGTATTCAGTACATTTATATCTATTCTCTACAGGCTCTGCTGGCCGTTTTTTTCAAGCTCTAATACAACAACTTTTAGAGGGAGACCACAATATACCTACGCAGAAGGTGGAATGTCTGCCACATATACGAAGGTATTCGTATCGAGATTCATGTATGAAATTACTAATTTGTTAAATATTATGAGGTAAAAATATATTGATGAGTACAATACTGAATTCTTTTGAAAGAGTACACAACTATCGAAAACTATATTAGACCGAAGCTGTGTACGAGTCAAATAAAACAAGATATGTTTGTAAAACATGTATGCCCCTTATGGGCAGCCAATTAGTCATGTGATCAGGTTATTATGAATGACTTCTGACCCAGTGAACAAAAAATTAAAAAGGATTATCTTAAGCCACAAGGTAATAATTATTGTGACACCATAGGTTGTGTGCAGCAATTTAAGTTATTACAAATCTTACCAAATAAAATATGCATAAATCTTATGAATCATGTAGGCCTCATTAATGACAGCCAAGATGTAATATTACATAAGACCTTCCAATGTGTATACCAAAAGCATTTTTATTTTAATATAAAAATATCAACCAAGGCAACTTGACTTGTTGAGTTATTGGTCAGAAACCATCTTAAAGTACAAGGTCAATTTAACACTGACCCCTTGACCCCAAAATCAATAGGGGTCATCTCCTGGTAATGACGAATCATCATATAAAGTTTGAAGTTCCTAGGGCTAAGTGTTCTTTACTTATTGATCGGAAACCGTTTTTACTTACAAGGTCAATGTGACCTTGACCTTTGACCCCCCCAAAAAAACGGGGTCATATAATGGTCATGACCAATCATCATATAAATTTTGAAGTTCCTAAACCTAAGCGTTCTTTAGTTATTGATCGGAAACCGTTTTTACTTACAAGGTCAATGTGACCTTGACCTTTGACCCCAAAATCAATAGGGGTCATCTACTGGTCATGACCAATCATCATACCAAGTTTAAAGTTCCTAAGCCTAAGTGTTCTTTATTTATTGATCGGAAACCGTTTTTACTTACAAGGTCAATGTGACCTTGACCCCAAAATCAATAGGGGTCATCTAATGGTCATGACCAATCATCATATAAATTTTGAAGTTCCTAGACCTAAGCGTTCTTTAGTTATTGATCTGAAACCGTTTTTACCTACAAGGTCAATGTGACCTTGAACTTTGACCCATTGACCCCAAAATCAATAGGGGTCATTTACTGGTCATGACCAATCACCATACCAAGTTTGAAGTCCCTAGGCCTAAGGGTTCTTTAGTTATCACTCGGAAACCATTTGGTCTACGGAACGACGGACCGACGGACCAACGGACCGACGGACCGACAAATGCAAAGCAATATACCCCCTTTTCTTCGAAGTGGGGACATAATAAGAAAAGAACAGAACAAACAGTTTATTCAAGACTTGTACAATAAGTACACACTCATTAAACATATCCATAAATAAATAGTACATAAAATTAGATGTCACAATGGAAAATTAGCACATTATCACAAATTCATATTTTGAGAGGATGAACTGTATTTAATTATAAGTAATAGAAGATCTTTGAGAAAGTGCGAGTTTAATATAACTAGCAAGATTTTTCAAAATAATCTTATTTTTTGCATTTAACAACTCTACAAGTTTACTTACACTTGGAGTGATATAAAAGTAACTTTTAATATATGTTTTCTAATATCATTATAGCATATACATATAAGTATAAAATGATATTCATCTTCAAGGTCCTGTGTATTACAGTATGTACTATAACGTTCATTTCTTCATCGTCTGAGGATGTCGGGTTTTCTAAGGTTGAGGTTTCTTCAACCTCCGATACCTCCAGGAATTGAATGCCATTTTCCTCATGATTTAAACTGGAAGATGGAGACTGATGAGAAACTGTACTCCTTTTCCGGTTCTGGTGTAATCTGTTTACAGCCTGTTTGTTTGTATGTGTTATGTTGCCTCCCCTTGCTAGGTGGGCAGCTTGCTGTGATGAGCTTTGACTAGGAGATTTTCTACCCCTGTGTGGATTCTGATTGTTTTTGCTCTTTTTCCGACGAGTTAGCCCATTGTCTTCCAAATGAGACGTTGTCCGACTCTGTACATCATCTTTATTAGTGCAGCATGGCATATTAGAATGGCTCTCTGTGGCTGAACGTTTATTGCGTTTCATCTGAAAGAAAAAAGCCAGAGTAAACCAACGTTATTTTTCTGGTTATATCCTGTACAAATATCATTTCTCATCAGAAAAACAAAATAATAAATGTGGAACATCAGACATAGTCTGGATACAGTATAATACTGTGTCATCAGAAAAAATTCTGGAAACAATAGATAAACATTATAACATCAGAACATAGTCTGGAACATCAGAGCATAGTCTGGAGAAGCATTACTAAATGTTGTAACCCCAGAATAAAATCTGGAACATAAAAACATAGTCTGGAACCGTCAAAACAAAAACACTGTAACAACAGAACATAGTCTGGAACATCAGAACATAGTCTGGAGCATCAGAACATAGTCTGGAACATCAGAACGTAGTCTGGAACATCAGAACATAGTCTGGAAATTGATATATAAGCATGGTAACATCAGAACATAGTCTGGAACTAAACAGCCTAGACTGGAATATCGAACATGTTATTTCCGGAATTAATTGTCTGACCGTCCTTGTCGAGACGTGGTAATTGTTTAATAATTTACTAAATAAGACCATACAGACTGGTTAAGAAGTACTTCAGATGAAAACAAATCAGTAAGTCGAACTCAGATTTGGAAGGCCCTGAGTAAATATAATATAACGGATACAAGTATATTTCCTGAATATTGTACCAACGGGAGCGAAGTTAAGTTTAAATTAAAATGAAGATGTGGCTCATTCAAACAGGAAACAAAGGGATGTCCAAATAACTGGATCGATGCCGCCATATTGAATCAGGCACTGTTATATCACAAAGGATGGCGTCACTTGTTGTGCACAATGAAAATACAAACTCATTCAATTTCCTAAATTAAGAACATCCGTGTTGCAGCGATTTTACATGCAAAAGTTAAAGAAGGATGAATGTAACGTTTTACCGTTAAATTCCAGACAGAACAATGTATGAAAACTTGTAAAATTTAAAATTATAGCAGAGCAGATGTAGCGTGCTTTTCCCTTCTAAAAGTTTTTCCAGAAAGGCTGATGTCGTTAATTGATTGGTTGTTAGAGAGCACGTGATGTTAAGGGTGCTCTCAGATTGGCCAATGCCAAAAACATAAATTAACCTACATTAAGAGTCGGTTTGATTTACTATATTAACCTACATTAAGAGTCGGTTTGATTTACTGAATGTTCAACAATGACATAAAATATTTCATCTATCTATAAAATACATTTCTAACCATATCTACCTGTTTGTATACGTAAGGATTAAGAAGACATTCTTATTTTACAAATAAACAACCTTAGGTTACTAGGCAGTATATCTCATACAAAAAAGTATTCTTAAGGTTTGTATACAATGTTAAAACACCACTGTTCTCCTTATCAACATGCCAGCTTTGAATAAAAGTGTCTATCAGTCTCTGTTTAAACAAAGGTATAAAAGATTTACTGTTAACAATAGAAGGACCATCCCAAATACAGTTTAAACCATATTGATCTAATAATGTTTTTACCTTAGTTAACCAATTGATTTTAACGTTATTGCAATCACTGAGACAGGTATTATACACTCTTTAAGAATAATGTTATCTGTTTCAAGTAAGCAAAACCAATACTAATTATCTTAACGTATCTTCCAATATACAATAGGTAACGAGCCAATTCACCATAAACAGATGTATTCGAAGTTCTTATATTTGCATTTAATATTCTTTTAAAAACTTAAGATGTGTTCCTTCAATATCTTTAGACTTACTGTGGCCCCAAATCTCAGATGCATAATTTAAAGGGAGACACAAGCAAAATTTCAAGCAAATTATTTCTTAGTTTTGAATTTTTAATTCATTATTCTGTAAATGTCCTCAAAATAAATATATTAGTAAATTTTTCTCCATATAAAGAATAAAATTGTGGTTTCCTAACTTGACCCGCGTGGGTCAGGTTAGAGCGCTAGCATTTCACAATTGTTGTCAATGTAAACTCTGGAAACGTTAAAGAACATGTCAAATGAATGACTTGAGCTTGTTTCAATCATACACTATCCACAATATCTGTTATTGTAACTTCAAGGGTCTGTTCAAGTCATCTGACTTGTTTTAAAACTATTTGGTGATTCCATTGGCGTCTAAATTTTGTTCAAAAGATATAGATATATCTACGCTTTAAACCCAAAATATATAAAATTTAAACAGAAATTCATGCTGAAACTTCAAGAAAAGTCATTTTAGCGTGATTGGAGTATATAAGATCATTTTAATATTTTTGTCATTACTTTACCTTTAAATTTCCTTTTAAGATGTGTTACGAGCCAGGCGTAACGAGAAAGAAAAGCCAGCAACAAACTTGTAACAATAACAAATTTATTACAGAAAAAATAATAAAGAAAATCAAAATAACAAATTATGTGTACAAATACCTGAAGTCCAAATAAAAATGTAAAATTAAAATGTCTTATCTGATCCTGGAATGATCCTTTTTGAATAGCACAGTTAAATCCAAGTTAAATCCAAGAACACTTTAGAATAAATTCCCACAATAAAATCCACAAGAATAATTTATTTTAAAATTCAAGCTCCAATAATTCACTTAATATCCAATTTGAATAATACTCCAAATATATTGATGATTTAAAAGGTAACTGATGACTTAAAAGATCACTGATTACTTAAAAGGTAAAAGTAATGAAAAATGTCACTTTATATATATTAACTTAGAAAATTCCAGAAAAGTCTATTATGTTCTGAAGTAATCATAATCTAGCAACTTCAACAATAAAGAACATTCCAGAAGTTTCTATCTAAATATAATGCATGAGTTTTTTACAACAGTTAAGAAAGTTCTAGTACATACATGTAGTTAATGTTCTAAAAATAGAACAATGATAATATTGGAAATACCAACTGGTCAGATATAAATTATATAGACCCTTTCATTTAAGACCGTATTCAAGTTGTCGCCCTTGGATGACGTCATTGGGGGATACGGTGGACAATGCCGATACGATTAATTAAGTACAATAATAGAGGGAAATAAAGATCTTAATCCTTTCTCTTTTAAGATTGGCAGATTGAAATTGCCAAAATATTGTGTAATTGAATAAGATATTACATAAAAACGATGGTGAAATAAATAAATATGTTTACTATATAATATGGTTAACGATTTTGTTTAATAGTAGACCATATTCCTGGGTTACTGATCATGATTACCATTTTCGTTAGATTCTTAATAATGAAAATTTTACCAGGCAGTTAAATCGTACTAACTTGCTTATACCAGATATATAAGTAATGTATCTATGTCTCTGCTAATATACAATACCCAAAAGATATTTTGAGTTTCAAAAATGTAAGGATTCTGTAGTTTCGAAAAACGGCTGCGTAATAATTAATTGCAACATACTGGTTTATTAAAAATCATTTTGATTTAAGCATTACTAAGACAAAGAAAAGAAAACAATATAAATATATGTAATTTCAAAACAAAATGTAAAGGCATAAAAAGTAAAAAAATCTTTTGAATGTACATGACTGTATACTATTTGTGTCGGCAAAAAATGCACTCTCAAAAAACCGTACATCACACCAATATATTTAAGCTGGTAAAGTAATATTTTCAACTTGATACTTTTTAATTCATACTCTGCTTATCATATATTTAAAAAATCACACAAAAAAAACAACAAAAACAAGTTGTGAAACACGTTCACAGAAATTCGTTATTAACTGAATTATAATTTTACGTAATTTTGACTGTGCCAGTTGGTAGGACTCTGGATCGAGTATCAAATCAGTAAGGCATGGCCAATAAAGTCCCTAGGATGATGTATAACAAAATTCGGACCATACATATTTAGACAACTAACAAAAGTGACGTAATCTGATGTAATGTTATAACTCTAAAGAATGCACCCTGGTGATTTATGATATCACAGCCAAGTGCCGCTTGTATATACAACATAATTATGTACCCTGTTAATTAATATGTTCCGGTCCAGTACGTGGCCCTTATATATACACATCTATTTATCTATGAAATAAGTTATTGGGAGAACAGATTTTTAATATCAAAATTATCTTATCATCGTCTGTTGCGAATCTAAAATTATAAAAGTCAATGCCACATGGTTTTCGTTATTTCCGGAAAATTTATAAAATTATATCTTTCACTGGTTCTTTGAAATATTTATTTTTTATACGGCATAATGAAAAAGAATCAGTAAGTATTGACAGAATGCATTCTGTTATTGTTCTATTAAAGCTTGAAAAACAATCATTAAAAGACATTGGCATTCTTATTTTCAGGTTTGTCACAAATACGCCGGAATTTTCTAAGTGACAGAAAATAACACAGAAAACTAGAAAATGGCCATTTAAATTTATAATAGACAATTTCAGTGTGTATAGGTGTTTATAAAATATTAAAATTTGATTTAATTACTAGCTTTTTATCCTGGCATTTTAGAAAATCTAGATCTAATGAAATTTCGCTGTTTCACTCCGTAGCGACACGGATTTATAAATCCGTGGTAGCGAGAATTAATCTCAATCTTTGCTTTTTTCTATTATCTTGATATTGAATTTATGTATGCATGCGTAAATTTTTACATGTTATAATCATATTTGAACGATCAGTATTTACGCATTTAACTTTTCAATAAGCTAACTTTCTATGCGGCATGCATAGTTTTATCCCCCATTTACGTCACATCCGGTAAGGGAAGTAACTCTTCCCTGACTGTTATCGCTTAAATGAAAGGGTCTATACATTTAATATGTTGCATACATAACAGATGGATCCAACAAAAGAGTCAAATAACTTACATAATAACTTTGGTTTCAGTTTATATTAATAACAGTTTATCAGTAATACATTTAACGCTTTCAAAGCTTTACCAACAAGCTGCTACTGATTTAATGCAAAATTACAAGTATAATTCAAAACTGTACCTAAATAATTGAAATCATTCACAACCTCTAAGTGTTTGCCATTTTACAAAAATCTTTCAGAGAGCAATAAACCACCTCTCTTCCTAAACACCATTACTTTAGTCTTATCTACATTAACTTCTAGATCCCTTTAGTTTATATACAGAATTTGTTAAGTTCGATTGTGTAGGATGCTATTAGCTTAAAGACACACTTTCGAATCTGTTTTCTGGAATCAAACCTGTACTGAGCAATGAGTGTTAAGTTTATTGCTCAAGGAAACAACGACTTGCCCCTGACGGGGTTTGAACCACAATTTATATCATGCTGCAAAAATAACTCAGTGTCATCAATAAAAAGTGAAAATAAAATCGGCGAAATTTTCTCCCCTTGACGTAAGCCTACAGCATATACGAAAAACTCTGAATAACTATTACACACTTTAATACATGATTTAACTTTATTTTACATATCCTTAACAATACGCAATAATTTACCCCTAATACTAGATTTATGTAATGGTTACCAAAATGCATTTCTATAAACACTGTCAAAAGCCTTGTTAAAGGGATACTCGGGCAAAATTAATGACAAAAATTTCAAAATTATCTTATGTACTCAAATCACGCTAAAAAGACATTTGTAAAAGTCCTAGCATGAATTTCTGTATAAATTCTATATATTTTGGATTTGAAGCGTAAATATATCTATATAATTTTTATGTTGAACGAAATTTAGACGCTGACAGATTCACCGTGTAGTTTAGAAATGAAAACGATGCTAGGCTAAATCTAATAATGATTTCTATTGGAACATCACGGGGTATTATTACTGACAGTAAGTTTGTTACATTTTATAAGGTGTGAAATATAACTATACTGCTCAAAATTTGCTAAGGATCACCTTTTTGACATAGCATATTTCAGCCCCATTATCCTAATATTTAAATCATATTTCCGCTAACAATACACCTGTACGGGGATTTCATAATCGTGTACTTAAGTTATCGATTTGTCATGTACACCTTACACGATAAGCACGTGGAAAAGCATACCTATGGATATTTGGTGTTTTATGGCCATGTGCTTTCACTTAAACATTTACAAGCAACAAGACTTCCCTCGTTTTATGGTAAAACTGTGCTGGAAATTACCAAACTATGGCAAATCGACAGGTTAGACGTCGTCTTAGTGAAGATGAGATGAACAGGCGTATTGGAATGTTGGAGGCTGGCCGTTCACAAAGGCACGTTGCCCATGTCATTGGGGTATCCCAGGGCGTTGTCTCCAGGATGTGGAACCGATTCCAAATGACTGGACATGTCTTGTAAGGCCACGCCGGGGGTCGGAATCATTCAACCCGTTTGCAATGGGCGCAGAATCTTGTCACATGGACAGTTAATGATTGGACCCCGGTCCTCTTCACTGATGAGTCAATGTCTTGTGTGGACTTCACGGACAGACGGGCTAGGGTTTGGAGAAGTTCAAATGAACGCTTAGCTGTAGCATGCGTTGCAGAACACGACTGTTTTAGCGGGGTTCAGTCATGGTGTGGGCGGGAATAAGCGCTCAGGGGAAAACGGACCTACACATCATTGAAAACGGTACATTGACGGTAGTAAGGTATGTCAATGTAATCTTAGACGTTCATGTACGCTCGTACGCTGGCGCAGTCGGCCCTGATTTCATTCTTATGGATGACAACGCCCGTGCACTCAGAGCCAACATCACAAACCGATATCTTGAGGGGGCAACTTTAGTCCGCATTGATTGACCAGCGATTTAAATCCAATTGAGCATGCTTGGGATATACTACAGAAAGCCATTTCTTCACGCCACGTCCAACCAACAACAGTTCAGGAGCTAAAACATGCAATCATAGAGGAATGGGCCCAGATTCCTCATCACAAGGTCCGCACGCTCATCAGCAGCATGCGGTGGCGATGCCAGGCCGTAATTAATGTCCGCGGACACCATACTCGGCATTAAACACCCTACGCCAACCATTTCCTGATTTGCAAGATTTTTTTATTCCACTATCTTCAAAATGTTGATTTTCGTCCAGCACACTCATTCTCCAACAGGCACACGTCAAGGAACACTTCCATTGTCATTATTTTCATAAAAAACAGTTTTGAACTAATTATATTTAAAGATCCTGTATGTTTTGTGATTGATATTTTTACTGTATGAATACCACACTAGCAAAAAATTATATATGTACATATTTATGCAAATAAAACAATTTTCAAACATCGAAGAATATGTAAAATGTGTACTGCAAATATTTGTGCACATTATATTTAATCAATAAATTACAGGCATTCATTTCTTATTGGAAAATTTGACTTAGAATTTATAGAAAATATATTTCTAATTACCTCCCTTTATTTACATGAAATGTTAAATTGGGTAATATCTTTATAAATAATGCTTATTGGAACTTACAATATTGACAAATCTTAATTTGAGCATCATATTTATGAAATAAAACCATGAAAAAATTGTGTTACAGGATCTTTAATTCCTTTTAATCAATTTTCACATTTATTACAAATACACAAAAGTAACGCACTGTGAAAAAGTGATCCTTAGCAAATTTTGAGTAGTATATACTACTGCTCAGATAAAAGATTTTATCAAAATGTTTCCATTATAACGAAATATTAGCTTAAATGACAGCCAATATCACGAAAATAAAACAAATAACAGATGACATTTATAAGTAGGCCTTCACAATTATATGATCGCATTTTATAACATTTTGTATAATTAAAATTAAATTTTTACAGTTGCAAAGATGTATCGTAGTTTTAAACGAAATAATGAATGTCTTAATGTAATACATATTAAAAATCTGATATGCTAATAACTAAAAAAATGTATCTATCTTCCTAAATGTATCATAACTTTGTGACAGCTTTTTCCTATTACAGGATGGATTCGGGGATATTATTGGTGCTCCCGGGGCTGATGATTGGCGGGGTAAATATAGACTTATTAAAAGTCCTTATTTTAAGTCTAAATAATTATAAAATTGTTTACTGTAAAAGTAAAATAATTATGACAAAGATTATTCCATTGAACTCCTTACTATGCATAACATACAGGGAAACATTTCATCGTAACGTATCATTAGTGTGTCCAATAGGATTGCAGTATTTCAAATGAGTCGTAACACATTTACTTTGGTAGTTCAGCAAATCGTTTATCAGTCTAGTAAATTGACTGTTTATATTGTAAACATGTGTCAATCGGCTACGCCGCGCCTGACCAATTTAATTTTGTAAATAAGTAAATAAATAATAAACTTTAAGCCATGCTTAAGAATAGCTGAAACTTTGCTTCTGGACAGCCAATGTCCTGGTTAAAACTCCCTATGTTGGGGACGACTAAGTAGTAAAGTCCCAGCTGATCCCCCGACCCAACTCGCCAAAGCACATGTTCATAGATATATTTGGTGCCAAAGCAACACCAACAGGTCATTTGTCAGCACTGCTAGAGCAGGCTACAAGATTGATAAAGTTTTTGACAGCACGATTCCCCTGTCTCCATCAAATCAAGACAGGACATCAAATGACCAAATTACCCAAGAAAATATAGACCTCATACGGATCTCTTGGCATGTAACGGGCTGAACCCGATAACTGGGATACGTTGACTGGATGTCCACAGGTCAAAAGTAGCACGTGTGTTTTTATCACTTGTACAGTCCTAGCACTCGGCGAAAAACATCGTAGTAGTTGACACCAGTCAATTTTAGCAGTTCACTAATGAATGCCCACTCAAACGGTTACTCCGTTCTTTTGTCGGACTATTGGCAATTTCCTAAGATTTGTGCTGATATTATTATAAATTAATACATGGTGATAATTACTGAGTGTATGTTAAACAGTAATTTAAGGCTCCTTGGGTCTGATGTTTTTGTGATGTGTACAATTTATGTGATTCGAAACAAATTTGTAGACTCACGAAAGTCACGCAAATATAAAACTATCTTATCTTAACTATCTCATTTAGTCATTTATCATTAAATTATGCACACCAATTACCCATTAATCTCTTTTTTGGCTGATTTGAGATAGTGAAAAGCTTTGCAATGTTTTTCATTTTTTGGTCAATTGGCGTAATAAAATTGATAATCCCTTGTAAGCGATTTGAGCAAATGGTCAGAAATTTTGCACACGGGCTTTTGGTTCAGACCTACATACAGTAAAACAAAGGTCTTAAAAATACTTTTGATCCATTTATGTCAAAAATCCTGTGTGAGATTATTTATCAATTATCAATTCATCATGAACCAGACTGTGATTTATCACCAATTATTCATGATCTAGATTAATCGATTGTTCATAAATCATATTTTCAGGTGCGTTTAAATCGTATAAAAAGCATTGGACGGCACGGCTTAGTTTTGATTACACTACAAACACGATGTACTTCGGTAGGTAGTCTAAGATAATTAAATTATAACAGCAAGTTCTTTGAGTTGTTTGTATCCTTTTACACTGAAATATCAAATGATCGATAAATTTAACACTTTATAATAGAGATGATAAACGTTTGCTCCTCACAGTGGTGGGTTCGCTTTCGACCAGAGTCCTCAGATTCTTTCATGAGATGAAGCTATTTATAGCTAGTTTAGGGAAAAATAACCCATTATTCAGGACTTTTGTATAAAATTAAGTGTTTGTATACTTTTTCTGAAATCATATAAATTTCAAGTGATTACTAGTTTACGCAATTTTACCTTCCATGCGCATACCTGGCAAGAAACAGAGCTACCCTTTTCGGAGATGTATGATAAATCGTTTAGTCGTAACTTCCGAACTAGTTCTTTAGCCAAATCTAAGTGTCAACAGAATATAAGTATGGTCATATATATTTTGTATTTTTTGTAAGCTCTGAATCGAGTATCAAAAAATGCTTTATCGTCGAGATTTAAATAAAGTTTCGTTAAAACGTGATTTCTCAGTGAACTCTGAACTTTACTTCTCATCATGAAAGAAATATATTGCCAACCATGGTGCTTAATTAAACAGCAAGTATAGGTTAAAGGTTATATACAGAGTTTTAAGAAATTTATTTTCGAGGGCGAGAAAATTACTCTCTTAAAACTCTGTATATAACCTATAACCGACTTACAGTTAGCCCCGCCTTTTCAAATCGAGTGCACTATGTAATAGGCGGAGTCCATTAAATCAGCTCATTTAACGTATAAATTTAATATCACTTCGTTCGCTCAGTTGAGTTACAGCACTGTATGGTAAATATTTCGGTATTTAAACAAATAGAGCGGTTTCATTGGCAGACAAATTTTGGCGAACTATGCAAGACGGTATGCCCCTTCTGATCTAAAAATGACACCACTCTGCCACATTACTACACATAACATTTAAGTAGCGCATAACATTTGACCCTTTTAATGCCAAAAGTTTTATCATAAAAGCAAGTAAATTACTATATACTTTTATGGAAAAAGTTGAATAAAGTTAAAATAGAAACAAATATTGTGTTGCAACCTCAAATGTACATACATGTAGGTATTTGTAAAGCAGTTATATAATTGCTATGTCGCTATGGAAAGTGTGTGCAAAATAAACAACTGTTAAATAGAAATGATATAGGAACATCAACTATTTTTTCTTAATTGACTTTATTTTATTATTAAATTTAATATTTATTAAAGTATGATATGGCTGCATGTGCAATATTAATAACGTTAACTCTCTTTTTGGCTGCAGGTGATAATAATAATACATGTTGTTTTATCATGTTGACAATAATAATGTCAGAAACACTGCCATTTATTGTGAAAGATTTGTGATGGGCATTTTAAAAAATTCGGGTGCACTATAAATGATATATCAATCAGTTTTTGTATGGATTTTGTTTTTTAAGTTCTTGTTTTAAACATGTTTCTGTTGATTCATTTGTACATTTATATTAAAAGATGACAGGTAATGTAATCCTTCTGTCCAAAATCCCTGCCATTTCTCCATAAAAGAACGTTAAAATCCCAAAGTTTTAAACAAAACACCTTTTCCATCATCATAGCCATAAAACAGCTACTTTAAGCACGTGTTTAATGTTTAAAAACACGGGAAGCGTTAAAAATAATGAGCAAGTATGCGCATTATGTTAATAGGCGGTGTCCATTAAATCGGCTCATTTAACGTATAAATTTAATACAAAACAGATGAGTTACAGCAGAGTTATGGAATAAATTTCGGCAAAATTAAACAAAATAGAGCGATTTCATTGGAAGACAAACTTTAGCAAACTGCAATCCAGAATAGAACGCAGATGTAGCGTCTACAATGGCAGTTATATTTTATAATATTTCTTTATTATAGATACTGAAATTATGGAATTATATAATATTTATTACATACTAGTAAATTCTAGACAACTGATTCCAGAACAACTTTAACAATATTGATCACAAAGGTTTTAATTAAATATTAAAAATTTTCGAATAATGAATAAACACAAAATGTAGAATTTTGGTATTAACACACTTTTTATTAAACACTGGTGTCAATTTGCATATCGGTTCTTTATCGTTATTCAAACTGCTAGATATTTTGAGTTCCATCAAGCATTTTACTGCAGGATATGCTTTGACTGTTGCAAAGTTTTGGAATGGTGAAATGGTCATATCTGGAGCCCCTAACTGGAATGATCCAACAAAGATGGGACATCATTACGGAAAGGTAAAAAAACAAAACAAAAAAAAACCCCACATTTTTGTGTATGTAAAATTAGGGATAAAATCAACTGGTACTTTACGGCTTTTTTCTGTCAATTTATCAATATCGTTTATAAATTATCAACTTGATTTAATAAATTTTTAAGATTGGATTACGTAGAAATATGTGCAATTAAATGATTATATTTGTTTTAATTGCCAGGTGTATCTGTATAATGGAAATAACCAAGAATTTGCGCTAGAATTTGGTTTCCCATCTGCTGTAAGTGTTTTTAATGCTTCAAGATAAGATAAAATTGTATTTCATACACTGGTGTGTAAATAAAGGCGTCCTTTGAATCACGCCATTCTTTGAAGTATTAAGTATATTTTATGCTACTTTTGTATTTATATTATGATAATATTATGTTATAGATGTGTAAAAAAAGAGCAATAAAATATGTTTAAATCAAGTATATTTTAATAATAAAAGCGTGCCTTGTCAGACAACGTTCAAAGTCACTGATGTATTAATTGAAGTTTTCGTATACATATGCAATAGAACAACGAATGTTGTTTGGGTTAAACTTGTTTGAGGCAGTCCGAATGTTTGGATGCCTAGCCGCCTGTGTGGCTCTTGCTTGTAGTGACATCTTTTTATTTGTGTGTTTTTAATCTAATTCAGTGATTTAGTTTTAGTTTACTGATTAAAAAAACAAACAAAGTTTTTGCCATCGAAAATAAACAAATAAATAATTTCATTTATAATATTTCTACAATCTATCAATCAAAATTATGTTTTCATTCTGTTTCAACAAATAGCCATGTCCTGACCAAGATAACCTGGATTTGAGAGAATTAATTGACAAAGAACAAACTGGTACCAAGTTTGGTGCAGCACTCGCTGCTGTTGATGTAACAGGTGACGGATATGACGAACTGTTTGTTGGTGCCCCGTTCTACACTGGTGACAATCCGGAAGAGGGACGTGTTTTCGTTTATAGTTCAGTAAGAGTATGTCCTATTGCAGAAAGAAGTATTTAGCAATCTCATATTGTGGAAAATGTAACTCATAGAATAGGGCTCTATGGTAGAGGCATTCGCTGGTTTCTAATTACTTTCCCTACCTAGGTGCGTGTTCGATGCCAGACCAAGAAATTTGAATTATTGGTGGTTTTACTTCGCAGCAAGCTCTTGAATGAAATGATGCAAAATGGGCATCACGTTTGTTGTGGAAATACCTATCGGGTGTCAAAACGCTGATATGTAAAAAGACTACTTGAAGTTAAAAAAGACTACGATGTGACTGTAGAGATACCAGTTACATTAGTCCCCTCTTGCGCTTATTGTAGGTCATTAAATATTAAAGTGCTATCACCATAACAACTGAAATGAAAACATCAAATACCAAGGTCACCATTAATGTTCTGAATTGAAATGTTTTATGAGCATGTATAATTTGAATTTTGAACATTCATGTAACTTATTTGTTTTTCTTGAATTTGTAGATTTTCTAAACGTCTCCCGATGTACTATATATATTGGATAATTATTGCTTTCAAGTTTGCTCCTCTTAGTCCAAAGTGGATTCGATATCACTCTACAGTGTTAGCGTTTGTGTTGGCTCCTCAGTTAGCAAGAAGCTCGAATACTTTAATGTTGTTTCTTATATGGAATATGTTTTAAGGACTATTATTTCTTTCTCTTTAATCGTGGACCAATCCAACGGATGTGTTCTGCTCTTCCTTACCATTGTTTTATTCTTATTATAAGACAAAAGAGACCTTAAATATCGATATAATAAATAGTGATTGTGTAACTTGGGTTTAACAATGATAATTGTTCTGTTGTTTTTTCAGGACACCGGAACCAGTATCTGTGGTCCAATAGGAATTCTTTCAGGTGGTGTTAATGTACCTTCATTAAAGGGTAAATCTTCTTTTGCTCGGTTTGGTGCAGCAATCGCATCCATGGGTGACCTTGACCTTGACGGCTATAATGGTAACTTAAGATTTTAATTTTTGAAAGATTTGTTTTCGATAGTTATTTCTGAACGATAAAATAACGCTGAAATTGAGATCCTTTAACACATTTTTATGGTTTTATATAATAAATATGATGCTTAAATTAAGATTTGTCAATATTGTTAGTTCCAAAAAGCATTATTTATAAAGATATTGCCGAATTCAATATTTCAGGTAAATAAAGGGAAGTAATTAGAAATTTGTTTTCTATAAATTCTAAGTCCAGAAATGAATGCATATAATTTAATAATTACATTTAATATGTACAAATATTTGCAGTACATATTTTTACATATTCTTCGATTTTTGAAAATTGTGGTATTAGCATAATTATAAACATAATTATATAATTTCACGTAAGTGTAGTATACAACCATAAGGATCTTTAAGTAGTTATATTGCGTGGGTATGAAAGTAAGGAAGGTAGTCTAGTACTGGTGTAACTCTCCAGGAACGATGGTCAGGAAACTACCAGCCTATATGACTGAAATACTGTTGGGAAAAGGCGTAAAATGAAACAAAAAAAAAACAAACAAACAAATGAAAGTAAGGAGGTATTTGGTTGCATGTAGGCAGGAAGGTAGTAGGGTGGCAGGTTGAAGAAAGAGTGGAGATCGGTTGGTCGGGCGTGAGCGCATGTGGCTTAATGCGTGCGGAGGGAGGTAACAAGTTAGGCTTAGCTATAGGTAGGAGTGTAGGAATGTCGGAAAACGGTAAATAGATATGTATATTTAGGAAGGGCACTGTTTTGATTTTAAAGCCTCAGCTTTCAGTTTGATGGATTTATATGTCAAAATATTGAGAATTTGCTGCCAAAAGTCACACAAAATATTTCATTTAAAATGATCGCTATAAAAACTGTAAAGGTTTTTATCATCTTTTGAATTCAAGAAAAACTGCTTTTTTGATAGAAAGGCACATAATTTCAAAACCTGTTAGGGATAAAAATCTATCCATTAATATTTATGAAAATACTAAGAACCAATATGTATATATATATGAACTTTATTTTACAGAGGTAGCTATCGGAGCCCCCTACGAAGATAATGGGACAGGTGCCATATATATCTACCCAGGAATTGGAGAATGTAAATGCGGAATGAAGGACCATTTCACCCAAAGGATAGCTGGTAAATTACACAATCTCTTTTGATATTATTCTCAATTATTCCCGATGAAGACGCCATCATTAATAACACCGACTTACAAATTTATACATTTATCCCTGATAACAAATAAATTATTCAGTGATATCAAATTACTTGTATTTTCTGATATAATTATAAAGAACATTCTCTCTTAAAATGTAATTTCAAAGCATTTTTTTCCTGAAATATAATTATGAAATCACTTTTGATATCAGATAATATGGACATGTTCAATAATTATAAAGATTAGAATGGCTTGGATGACGGGTTGGTATAGTATATAATTGCGGGTGCCTGAAACCAGATTAAGTTCCAGATACACGTCTCTCCGTTCATATATATAGATAATTATAGATAATGCATCATCAAAGTAAATAAATGGTTGCCTTTATTATAACTACAGTTTTAAATAAAAGATATACAAGATTCAGAATAAATTTCAGGCATAGACTTAGTTAAACGAAAATACATAGCTGAAAATTAAAACGTATTCAAGAATTACACTCTGCATTTTGTGTGTGTGTGTGGGGGGGGGGTGGGTTAAAGGGGCATTGCACAATTTTAACGCATACTCTTGAAAAAACGTAGTGAGGAAATTATCTGACGTTTTGCACTCAAACCTACATGAATTGTTCCACAAAACGCGCACAACAGTTCCAGCATCAGTGGAGTTCCTTTTAAAATAAAACGTATAGGCCAATCTTCAAAGTGTTTTCACTAGGAATTTACTTTCCTCAATAACATAGTGTCAAGTCTTGTTTTTTTTATTATCATAAAGCTTCCGTGAAATAGTTTCAAGTAGTTTCTTTTAATGATAAAGCATACATGAATTACGTAAATTAATCATATATGTCGATTGTCCTGTAAAAACAGATTAATTAGAGAAAAATATCTTATTTATAAAACAAGATGGCATGGTCATGTACATGTATGTTATCCTAGCCATGCACCAACTGTATGTAGTTAGTTATGCCAACCAAGTTATCACTAATTCTTTGATATCTTCCAAGATTAAAAAAAAAACATGGCTGATTTTGCCATTCAAACCCAATTTATCTGTATGCAAAATTGAAAAGGATAAAAAAGTCTCAAACTTCCGATGCTAAATGTTGAAAACTTGTTGAACAATGAAACACAATAACCTGGGCTATTTATCTGTATAGGTAACTATATCTAGGCTGTTATTAGTATCTGTAACAGTAACCAAGGATATTTATCTGTATCGGTAACTATAACTCAGGCTTTTTATCGGTATCGGTATACAAATGTATTATAACCCAGGCTATTTATCCGTATCTGTAATTCTGACCCAGGCTATTCATCAGTATCGGTAATAATATCCAAGAATTTTTATCAGTATCGGTAGTTATAAACCAGGCTATTCATCAGTATCAGTAAATTTAACCCATGCTATTTATCAGTACCAGTAGCTAAAACCCAGGCTACGTAGCATTATCGGTAACTACATGTATATCCAAGGCTTATTATCAGTATCAGTAAATTCAACCCGGTTATTATCAGTATCGGTAAATATAACTACGTTTTTTTTAAATCAGTATCAGTAAATATAACCCCGGGCTTTTTATCAGCATCGGTAAATTATTTAATATAACCTGGGTCATTTATCAGTATCGGTAAATATAACCCGGGCTATTTATCAGTATCGGTAAATATAACCCGGGCTATTTATCAGTATCGGTAAATATAACCCGGGCTATTTATCAGTATCGGTAAATATAACCCGGGCTATTTATCAGTATCGGTAAATATAACACGGGCTATTTATCAGTATCGGTAATTATAACCCAGGCTATTTATCAGTATCGTTAACTATAACACAATGGGCATGCTAGTTAGTATTTATCAGAATCGGTAAATATAACCCGGGCTATTTATCAGTATCGGTAAATATAACCCGGGCTATTTATCAGTATCGGTAATTATAACCAGGCTATTTATCAGTATCGTTAACTATAACACCATGGGCATGCTAGTTAGTATTTATCAGTGTCGTTAAATATAACCCGGGCTTTTTAATAGTATCGGTATCTATAACCTAGGCAATTGATCTGCATCAGAAACTGTAACCCATGCTATTCATAAGTATCAGTTACTCTGCTCCAGGCTATTTATTATCATCGATAACAATAACACTAGTTACCTGCCAATGTCTTCCTCACAACGAGGTCATGGTGCTCACAACGAGGATTAAAGCAAAAAAGGGTATATCTTCTTTCTATGAAGACTTTCAGATAATAATTTACGCTGAAGACTTGTGGGCATCTGTTTTAGGTTAGAATGCACAAAACGTCACCAGAATCGACGTTTTTAATGTTAAATTAGGTCCAAAGAGAAGTTGTCTCCAGTTTTCCTGCTACCCCGAGTGACTGCGTCGCACGGTTTTTCCATCAAATTGTCCACCAACAGGCAATATCTTTACATGTGCATACTCGGAAAACACATCGCTAGCTAACTGCATTTCGATATTTTTACATAAATGTCTGTAATCTTCAAAAATTATGAAAAACTCACCTTGTTTATCGTGTCACACGTCAAAGATGGGTGCTCACAACGAGGAACGGAAATTGCTCCCAACATTTTTACCGATGGACATTTTTCACTCGTTGTGAGTTAAACGGGCGTGCTATTACCCAAGCTTTTTTTAAATAAATTATCATTATCAGACTAAGTATCAGTATTGCTTATTATGCTCTAATTCGTTACACTCAAACGAGCAATAATGATTTACATTTTTTAATAAAACAAAATGAAATAATAAAAAAATGTAACACTCATTTTAAATAGGCTAGAACAAGGATTTGTAAGCCGCCAAACAATACAATATTGAATTCTTTGATTTTGTATTGACATGTATTTTGAATGGGCTGAAGAATATTAACTGGTTGAAAGGATGGTACCCTTTGGGTAGGGCTTGGTCCCACGTCGATTAACTGTGAATTAAACTATTCTATATTCATACAAGAAGCGCCGCAATGCGACGAAAACCAGGTTTTCAACGACCAAGTTTTGATGTGACAGCAATCAATAGATCAAAGTGCACTGAAGTTATTGAGTAGAAGCTGAAAATTCTATTGTAAGCAAATGACCTTGAACTTGGTCCCAGATATCTAAGTGGCAATCCAAAGCTGCAACTCAGCAAGTTTGGTGTCAAAAGGTCCAAGCAAACTCAAGTTATAACATGAAAACTAAATACATTAACCTTGAACACAGACACCTGGGTAGCAATCCCAAGCTGCCTCTTGATATAAGCTATCCATTCATCAAGTTTGGTGTCAATAGGCCAAAGCAAACTCAAGTTATTGAGCAGAAACTGAATTTCTATTTTTAGTAACAGAGACCTTGACCTTGATAACAGACACCTGGGTAGCAGTCTCAATCTGCCTCTTGATATATGCTATCCATACACCAAGTTTGGTGTCAATAGGCCAAAGCAAACTCAAGTTATTGTGTGGAAACTGAATTTCTATTTTTAGTAACAGTGGCCTTGACCTTGATCACAGAGACCTGGATAGCAATCCCAAGCTGCCTCTTGGTGTAAGCTATCCATACACCAAGTTTGGTGTCAATAAGCCAAAGCAAACTCAAGTTATTGAGCGGAAACTGAATTTCTATTTTTAGTAACAGTGGCCTTGACCTTGATCACAGACACCTGGATAGCAATCCCAAGCTGCCTCTTAATATAAGCTATCCATACACCAAGTTTGGTGTCAATAGGCCAAAGCAAACTCAAGTTACTGAGCGGAAACTGAATTTCTATTTTTAGTAACAGTGACTTTGACCTTGATTACAGATACCTGGGTAGCAATCCCAAGCTGCCTCTTGATATAAGCTATATATACACCAAGTTTGGTGTCAATAGGCCAAAGCAAACTCAAGTTATTGAGCGGAAACTGAATTTATATTTTTAGTAACAGTGACCTTGACCTTGAACACAGACACCTGGGTAGCAATCCAAAGCTTTCTCTTGATATAAGCTACCTACACACCAAGTTTGGTGTCAATAGGCCAAAGCAAACTCAAGTTATTGAGCAGAAAAAAAATCTTTTTTTAGTAACAGTGACCTTGAGCTCGATCATAGACACCTGGGTAGCAATCCCAAGCTGCCTCTTGATATAAGCTACCTACACACCAATTTTGGTGTCAATAGGCCAAAGCAAACTAAAGTTATTTAGCGGAAACTGAATTTCTATTTTTAGTAACAGTGACCTTGACCTTGATCACAGACAGCTGGGTACCAATCCCAAGCTGCCTCTTGGTATTAGCTATCCATACACCAAGTTTGGTGTCAATAGGCCAAAGCAAACTCAGGTTATTGAGCGAAAACTGAATTTCTATTTTTAGTAACAGTGACCTTGACCTTGATCACAGACACCTGGGTAGCAATCCCAAGCTGCCTCTTGATATAAGCTTCCTACACACCAAGTTCGGTGTCAATAGGCCAAAGCAAGTTAAAGTTATTGAGCGGAAACCAAAAGTTGACGCCCGCCCGCCTGCCCGCCCGCCGACTTCGGCAATTACAATAACCCGGTTTTCGTTGAAAACCTGGTTAAAAATCATTGAAACACAAAGAAAAACCCTACTTACATGTCTCTTATGACGTCAGCATTACAACGTCAGCTTTGAAATTACCATATCTTTTATCCATTCCAAGGGGGTCATACTATGCGCGCGAAACCTCAAAATTCTGATACCGCGAATAACTTTTTCAACCGGTATTTTGATCAAAAACGAGTCATGTAAAGAAACCAGAATATATTTGAATTTAACTTCTTTTGCAAAGAAGATGTCCTTACTTCTAGTCTCGATAATCCAAATGCCTTGACACAAGTCTTCCCTTTCTTGTAAGTGTTTCGCGTTGAATGCGATTTTGATTCTGGATATTGAAATGATACAGATATTGAAAAATTGTCGATTAAACTGAAAATTTCACACAGCTTTAAGTTATTTTATTGTAGAACCTGTTTCATGAATATATTTTTAATCTTTGTTATTTTTTTCTTTGAATGAAAAATGTATTAAAATGTTCTACATGTATTTACAGGAAATAAACATTATGATACTGCGTACACTCTTAAAACTCAAGATACTGCGTACACATTAAGTTTAATCAATATTTTATTTCTATTTTACAACATAAATATATACAGTTAGCATATACAATCATACTGGTATATTTCGTGGATTGGAAAACAAGTCAAATGCGACTTATGTAAATTCCTTTCCACACATAAGGTACTTGCAATATAAAATATGCACATATTTGGTTAGAATAATACAGAAAAAGGAAATCAGATAAATAATTAAAATGAATAAATTTGTTAGGACATTATTATCTAGGGTAGTAGAATAAGAAAACTTCTGTTTCAAGATTATTTCATGATATTAGGAGATTACTCCAAACAATTTCTATTACAAAGTAAAATATTGTTTTTAACTAGTATTAAATTTAAGTATTTTTTTTCAGATGATTTTGTTTACAATGTTTCGAAGAAAAAAGAGACAAAAATATTTAAATAAAGTTTTGAATTAAGATAAAGAATAGAGAATATACGTCTGCACACAATATTATCGGGAAGTGATAAGCAGAAAAAAGTTGATATTAGTAAGTAAAATGTTTTGAAGCTAGGATAAACTGTTGAACTTTAAGAATGAGTTTTTTGTTCGTGTTAAAGCTCAGGCGCTCGTCTCCGTACAAGAGATTGAAAAGTGTCAGGGGACATGGAAGGGGACGTAAATGCATGTCTCTTATGGTGGTAAGTTCCATTCTCTTATTGCAGAAGGAAGAAAGGATGAGCTATAAATTTGAGTTTTTTAATTTACTTGTCTGAGATTTCTGAGGTGGTAGAACTCGTTGTGTTGGGGAATCAGATCTGAGAGATAGTTTGGAGTAATTCCACTGTACATTTTAAACAATAAAATTAGTTTATGTTGTTTACGCCTTTCGGCCAGGCTAACACATTTGAGGTCGTTTAGTAATTTACTTATATTGCATAATTTTGTTGCACCTGTTACTATTCTTGCTGCCTCGTTTTGAACAGCTTCAATTTCATTTAACATGTTCGAGAAATTATCCCATATAACAACGGCGTACTCAAGGATAGGGCGGATAAAGGGCATATACATTCTTTCCAAGCTTGAACGATTAAGGAGATTTTCAGTGATCTCATGATGCCTACTCTCTGCCAAGCTTTTCGCAGTATTATACATGTAGATATATAAGTGTCCCATTTAACATTTTCAGAAAGGGTAACACCAAGATGTGTGTGATTTTGTACACGTTTGATTGTTTTAATTCCATTCATTTGAATTGGGGGATGGTTTTTTTTCTTCTTTTTCTTGAAAATATCATGGATTCTGTTTTGGACGGATTAAAAGTAACCAGCCAAGCCTTTGACCATTCATGATTTTTTTGAAGATCGTCATTTAAATTCTTGGCTGCGTCTATTGGATTCTCTACAATGATATAAAGGCTCGTGTCGTCTGCAAAAAGTCGTATGCTCGAATTTACATCGTCAACAATATCGTTTATATATAGTAAGAAAAGCAAAGGTCCGAGGAACGAGCCCTGGGGTACGCCGGCATTAATTGATGACCAGTTAGAAGAACAATTAGCGTATACAACGCATTGTTTGCGATCAGAGAGATAAGAAGCGAACCAGTTAAGAAGGGAGCCGTTTATTCCAATTGAGGTAAGCTTATGTAAGAGACCTCGATGCCATACAAGGTCGAATGCTTTATAGATAGCGCAAAACACAGCGCGAATCTCCAAGCCTTCGTTAGAGCCTTGCAAATATTGCTGTATGTGTATGTAATTTGATTAATGGTGGAGTCACCTTTGATGAAACCGGATTGATAAGACGTGAGGAGGTTGTTGGTAATAATAAAGTTATACAAGTATTGTGAATACACCTTTCCATTAGTTTACCTATACAACTTAAAAGAGAAATGGGTCGGTAGTTCGAAGGCTTAGGCGGGTCATTCTTTTTAAATATAGCAGTGACATTGGCCATTTTCCAGGAGGTAGGAAAGGTACATTTTGAGAGTAACAAAGCAAAGAAAAAGTCAGCCAAAGGTTTAGACAGAACAGACGATCCTTCTCTCTGTAATCGGGGATGAATAAGATCTGGCCCATAGGTTTTCGATGGGTCAATTAACGAAATTGCATCTTTGCATCATCTTCTGTAATTGTAATTTGGGGAAGAGATGAGTTTATGTGCAAGTTCAGATTTGGGAGTTGTGTGTTTTGAACGTTAATGTTTGATTGTGTATAAAAAATTATTAAGTAGTTTTACCTTCTCTTTGTCAGTATTGGCAGAAATTCTGTTATCAAGGAGGACTGGTATTGCTGGTTTTGATTGTTTTTGTGTGAATTTTGTCAGTTTAAACCAATTTTTAGTTGAAGTATTTGATGAGTTTATTTGTTCAAGTAATTTATTTTGATATTCATTTTTACTTTTTCTTATTTGTTTGGTAACCGCATTTTTGATTGTTCTAAATTGTTGCCAAGATAACTCTGTATTCATCTGTTTTGCTTTTGTGTAGGCCTTTTTGCGTTTTCTTATTAGTTTACGTATTTTGTTGGTCCTCCATGGAATATCATGTGGTCTTATTGTCACTTTTTTGTTATGAATATTGTTGTCTGCGGCGTTTAATATGATAATAGTTATTCAGTTGACTGTTTCATCTATATCATTGTCAGTGTTTATTATGGATTGCCAATTTGCCAGTCTGCTGAGTTTATTTCATTTATGTAGCCAGATATCACCCCTATCATAAATCCATATTTTGCGTTTGTATGTGGTACCCTTTGGTTTCGAAACTTTCATTACTGATACAATTGGACAATGAAAACGAATAACATCTGGAATAAATGGGTCTGCAACAAAACTTGTTAAAATATGATTTGTGTTCTTTACCAACATTACATCGAGTAGTGAGCAAGAGCTTTCTGTAAAGTGGGTTGGTGTAGTAATAATTTGTTCTGCATTGTAACAGGCTATAAGATTAGACAGTTTGTTAGAGTTAGAATTTAAAAGATTTATATTAAAATCGCCAGCAATCAGAATATTGTCAGATCTCTCGGAAAATGCTTAATCTATACACTGTTCAAGAAGAAGCCAATGCTGATTGTCAGAGTCTGGGGGTCTATAAATACCACCGAGAAGAAGCTTACGACTGTTTATATCAAGTTCCACCCATTCACACTCGATACCACGTACAGATAAATCATATCTTGTATGAAATCTTAAGCCCTCTCTCACATAGATCGCTACTCCACTACCGACTCTGTCTGTTCTGTCGCAACGAACCGGGCATTGGAAATTTGGTATTTCAATATCATTGTTATGCACTTCAGGACGAAGCCAGGTTTCAGTAAAGATAAGAATATCATATGGCTGTGTTTCGAGTTCAAGTATATCAAGCTTAGGTCTAAGACTCTGAATATTTAAAGACACAATACTTAACCCACTATTTATAAGCTCATCAATAGAAGATGCAAAAGATGAGTTGGTGCTAGAGTTGCTTTCAGCAGATGGACCATGATCAGAATGAATATCTCCAGCACAAAGTAATATTATTGATAGCAATTGAGGAAGTATAAATACAGTGTAAAAAGGGTGATGATATCCAATGTGTATTTGTCATTGCTTCCAGGTTCCGTCTGTGACACTGTCATATTTGCATGCATAAACATCATCGGGGATGGCATCTAACAATATTTAAGTAAGGTATCAGTGACAGAACTGAGGATATATATGTTTTATGCGTCACATCCTCAACGAAAATACCCTGTGCAGGTACATTAAAAATGAAACTTATAAAAAAATGAATAAAAAACGAATCAATGGTAGTCATAATAAGAGTGTTTGTGCAGCGTTAATGATTAAGATTACTACGAAAATGTGTCTTGAAAATTATAGAGAATTGTATTTTTCTTTTTTTCTTTAGTGCCGATAAATACAACTGTTTTCTATAAACTTTATATTACGTCTGTAGCAAAATGCATGATATGAAATATTACTGATACAAAAGGGACAATAACTAACATTTACAAAATATGACAAGTACATAAAGACAAACAATTAGCATTATTTACAAAGAAAATAATATACATGAAAAAGTAATTGAGTTAGCATGGATAATTTGATTATTTATTTTTGAAAAATAGTTTGTTTCTTGTTAAATTTGAATTTGAAAGAGATGTAAAGATTGGGTTTTTTATGCTTTTTTGCAACTTTTTTTCTTTACCAAAAAATGACTTGTGCATCATTATTTTTAATTTAAAGAAAGGACAATATTTATTAGTTCAACAAATATGAAGAGTCCGGAAATTTTATGTAAAATTATGCAGAATAAGTCAAATATCAAAACAAGAAATCACAAGTTTAACAACATGGTAAAGATTGATAAAACTTTATCATTCCTTAAATTTGTATTCAGTTCAAAATAATTTTATTCAGTATCGACGAAGTTTGAAGAAGAACATTATTGCCTGGTACAGTAATTTAGAAGTTTTGGGCCTGTTTTACATGACTTTACATGTAGATAAGATCATTTGATCATTTGCAAAAATAATGGTTCAATATTAAAGTGGTACAGAAAAAAAAGAGAACAAAAGCAATAGAACAAACAAACAAAACACGAGACAAGATAAGATCATTTACAAAACGATCAGTTCGATATATTTAAGTGGTACAGAAAAAACAACAACAAAAGAAAGCAATAAAAAACAAACAAAACACGAAACAACAATAAAAATGAAATTAAAGACAAGTCAATACTTTTTACACTAAAAACATGAACAAAAAAACAACAACAAAAAAACAACAACAAAAAACAACAACAAAAGGGATTTTACAAGTTTATGAAACACGTATATATTTGATTCTTTTCCATGTGTTATATTTTCATGATATATATATATATATATATAACAAAACTTATAATTTACAAAGTAGTTCGGAGGTCGGATACATCATAAACAGGACACTGCAGTAGTTGAACTAAGTCAAGGGAATCAATCCTAATAACAAAAATATAGAGTAAGCAACTGGTTGTGTCCCTTATATTCGTCAGCCTACCGTCTATTATATTTATAAAATAAATATTTTCACTGAATAAACATCGTTTTATTCGAATATGTTTTAAGGTTATTGTTATTATATTTCCCGTGACATTAAATTAAATGAGATATTCACTGTATGAAGAAAACATATATTAAAAATAAAACTACATATGTATAGAATTACGAGAGAAAAATAGCTTATAATCTAGTTGAAGCCGAATTTGTATTAAGGATTTTAAGGCCTTCTTTAAAACGAAAGAAGGTAATAAGCTGGTATATTGGTAACGGTCAGTTTGTGAAATCTTTGACGTACTGTTATAAAAATGTAAACAACTCAACCGTTAAATAATCGGTATTACAAAAACACAGGGTGATCAAAACAAAACAGATAAAACACATTATAGCATAAAATCGGCTATTTTTCCCTCTTTTGCCCATGTTATAACGGGACCAAAACCATGTGTTAACATAGTCACGCGCTCTTGTTATAGCCCGGTTTCACCTATGCGCAAAACATACAGGGCCCAGTAAACAAACAAACATAAAATGACGATTTGACCTGTTTGCCGAAGAGTCATGCGCTTTTGTTATATTGAAATGTATTGATTCGAGGGCCTCAGTCGCATATTCAAGTAACTATGCCGGAAAAACGGCGTATAGACATCGGTGCTAATCTTGGTTGTCGCCCTTTCTAAGAAACGGACAGTTGTCAATGTAAACAAATACAGTACAGTAGAATCTACCTGTCATTCAGTTTTAACACTCCGATTAACTTACAAAACTAGAGATAACACAAAATTAATATGAGAAAATGTTTTTTTATTTATGTTAATGTTGATAAAATTGCTCTTTATATTTTCTTTGAGAGAATAATGCTTAGTGCCTGATTTTTTTATAAACTTGTTTGCTTGAAAAAAAAACCGATTCTGATGTCACTGATCTTTTTTCTACCGTCAATCTGAAATCATTCTAAGAATTTCTGAGGGTCATGTTTTGTCTTGGGTAGAGGGTAGAGTAATGTAACGTTTTCTTTTCTTGAGATAATAAATCTCCAAAGGCCAAGCTTTGTTAAATCGATTAAAATTCAAAAATTTCGTTCGGTTAGTTGTTGGCCCAGGAAAAGTGAAACGCATACGTAAAACATAGAATTGGATAAATACCGTCCAAGCACAAGAATTTAATGTAATTGTGTTTTGTATAAACTATACATCACGAATCTGTTTGAAAATTTTATGCTATAATAGCGTCAACGCACGTTTATTTCGTGTTATAAAGTCTGCAGAGTCCCTCGGAACTGTTGGAGCCCTCGCCCTACCGGGCTCGGGCACCAACCGTTCCTCGGGACTCTGCAGACGTTATAACACGGAAAAACGTGCGTTAACCCTATAACGTGAATACTATATTTTACACTGTTAAGCCGTCAACAGTATAACTTTGACAGGAAAGAGTCTTTATTTGTTTCGACGCGGGCTTTGTTATCAGACTTGTCTTTTATCATTATTACACCGTCTACGGTCCATGTTCCGCTCACAATCTTGTCTTTGACTAATTCACGAGTCTGTTGAAACAACAGGATACGTGTATGTGTAAGGTCTTCATTGAGGTGCACGCCTTTATACTTTGAGACTTTTAATTTGCTTTTATTGCTCAGAAATTTAGATCTAGCACGATAACTCACGAATTTTACGATGATGGCCCTTGGTTTCATATTTGAAGACGTAGCTTTGAAGCTTTGAATAGCTTTGCCCTGTGGGACCAATCCACGACATCAAGCACGATTTGGTCTGTGGATTCGCCACTTTTTCCTGGTACGCCACTTATGCGTAACAAGTTACGCCGAGAGTACTGGTCCGATCTGTCTTGTTTAGCCTCGGTTACCAAGAGCCGGGTTTCGAGCTTGGACACTCTGCTTTGCAAGGTTTTATTTTCATCTTGAAGTACCTCGACTTAAGAGTTGATATTCGACAAAACACCATTAATAACATCACTCACCATTGTTGAGAGTTTGGTCTGTAAAGTGCTTTTAAGAAACGAGCTTATTTTCATGAGGTCTTCATCACAGAGGCGTATATGTGTAACTGGTTCATCCATTTCAGAATTTTCAGACAGTGATCTGACTTTCTTTGTTTTGTTATGGTCAAAGGGCAACGAGAGTTCCCTCTTGTTACTGTCAGAAGACACAGGGGTGCGTGTGACCGATTTGTTTTCTCTCATATCATCTAACGTACACATTTATGTGTTTTTAATTCTGCCTACACTTTCTTCGAAGCAGTCACATCTATAGATCATTTAAGAAAATAAATGAATGCCTATTATGTCATGAATTCTTCTCCAGACCACATGAAACGGCATGTGATGTTTATATAGGCATGTGCCTTTTCTGAGTATTATTGCTTGACATATATACGAAGCGTCATACCTCTGGACGCAAGTTTGATGTCATTGTGGAAAATGAGATATGAGTGAGAAATATTGCCCATAATTTTGTATAAACGACCTTATTTAGGAGTTAAGTGCTTTAATAGCAAACCTCCGTGCATCTATAACGATTATTTATCAAAATAAACTTTTCTAAACTAATGGTTAATCTTTCACATTACATCAAGTTGTTTATGAACTTGTTAAATATAATATATTATCACACACCCGTGCCGATTTTGCGACTCCGTAAATATAGTATTCCACGGTCATGCATATAATTTGACGTGACGGCATTTGCGTTATACAAAAATAGTGTAAAGACGCGCTAAATGTTAGCGTTATACTGTAGGCGCGTCAACAAAAGATGACTCTTATTTCACTTTAAACGGTCTTTATTTTGGGTATGTGATAAATAGAATATTAAATTCGTGTAAGTTCATTACTGAATTTATTGCACTCGTTGAATAAAATAATATTATGCTCGCCAGAGGCTCGCATAATATAATTTTATTCAACTCGTGCAATAAATTCAGTATTAAACTTACACTCATTCCATATCCTCTATTCAATATGATAATTATATTCTTTCTTTACTTCTTTTGCCCTATGCAGAATGCACACGCACGAAATGCCACATCCGTTTCTATGGAAAATTCGTATCGTAAAACGGCCTTAATGCTCTTAGGCTAACAAGTTGAATTGGTTAGAATCTTGTATAAAGTAAGGCGAGGCAGTAAAGCTCCGAGTGGTTAAAATAGAAAACATATCTTGATTTTTGTGTGAAGTGTGCTATAATATAGCAAGGTATGGAGTAATATAATCACGAAGGCCGTAGACCTACAAACAACTGAACAACATATCGTGCTATATTTATAACTCAGAACAAACAAAATCAAAATGTTTTTCAATTCTAACACGTCAAGAAAAACTATAGTTGAACTATATTGTGCCGATTATGCGACTCCGTAAAAATGGTATTACACGTAACGGTCGTGCATATATATTTCGACGTGACGTCATTTGCGTTACATAAACGTAGCGTTAAGACGCGCTAAATGTTAGTGTTATACTATAGCGCTTCAATGAAAAAGTATCTTTATCACTTCAAACGGTCATTGTTTTTTGGTATGTGATAAATAGAATATGTATTAAATCTGTGTTAGTCAGAGGCTCACATAAAATAATTCAACGAGTTCGTTCAATAAATTCATTATCAAACACACACTCATTCAATATCCTCTATTAAGCACGGTTATGTGATAAAAATAGAGTATATTGAATGAGTGTACGTTCAATGTTGAATTTATTAAACGAGTTGAATAAAATTATATTATGCGAGCCTCTGGCGAGCTTTATAGATCTATTATTTTATTTAACGAGTTCAATAAATTTAGCTCTGGGAAGGGCTTAATCTATTGTTGTAAGAAGTTGTTTCCCGACCAATTTGCATTTGGAAATATACTCATTATTTGTATAATATCTTTGTTATCATATATTTAATGCAATAGAATATGTTTAAACTAATATATATAAAGTAAATTAAAACCATGCATCTCACAAAATAAAATATCTCGGGCATTTGTTAAGATTTGCAAGTAAGCAGAAAAGTCAAATATACTCTCACATTATTTAATGTTAATGATTTATAAAGTTGACTGTTTAACACCTCAGAATGGTCAGGTAAGCACTAAACTGCTAAATCAGATGTCGTTAATACAAAATGTATGGACAATATTTCTCTTTAAATTTTCATTTTCCACAATGGCATTCAAACTTGCGTCCAGAGGTATGACGCTTCGTATATATGTCAAGTAATAATACTCAGAAAAAGGCACATGGCTATACAAACATCACATGCCGGCATCGTCCTTCATGTGGTCTGGAGAAGAATTCATGACATAATAGGCATTCATTTATTTTCTTAAATTAGCTGTTAATTTGTCTATAAAAAGTTAGGTATGCAGTATACGAAAAAATTTATCAGTAGACTACAGTAGATTATTACATAAATGAGTAAGTAAACAAATTTGATGAAAAATATTAAACTCTAACCTTTTTTACGATGTACATTTTAAACATTTTAAGGGAGCATACTTTATTTCAGGATTTAAATCTTATTTTTATTTAAATTATCTTTTTTATTATTTTTTTTCGCCCGTGTTATCCATTTGATCACATTATGAACTCAAGACTACTTTGGAGAAAGTGTAGGCAGAATCAATAACACATAAATGTGTACGCAATATCTTGATATTTTGAGAGTATACGCAGTATCATAATGTCTATTTCCTGTACATAGTACATATTAACACATTTTTGTTTCGTACAAAGGAAAAAATAACAAAGATTGAAATTATATTCATGAAACAGGTTCTACCATAAAATAACTTCCAGTTGTGTGAAACCTTCAGTTTAATCGACAAGTTCTCAATTTCTATTATATTTTAACGCCGGGTGTAGGCAGTATCCAGAATCAAAATCGCATTCAACGCGAAATACTGACAAGAAAGGGAAGACTTGTGTCAATGCATTTGGAATATTGAAACAAGAAATAAGGACATTTTCTTTGCAAAAGAAATTAAATTCAAATCTATTCTTGCTTTTCAAGACTCGTTTTGTTCAAAATACTGGTTGAAAAAGTGTTCGCGGTATCAGAATTTTGAGTATGCGCGCGCATGGTATGACCCCCTTGAAATCACTACAATTACTTTGTAAAGGCTAAAATCATCAACAAAACACTGCTTCGTTACAAGTGAAATAATCTGTAAAACACTCTCCGTAGCTAATTAAAAGATCCCACATGGATTTGACACGCAACTCCATAACGTAATTTTCACAAAACAACAAACATAATCGTCCGTCTGAAAATATAACAAGAATAGTGTCATGAAATAGAAAAACATTTAATGTTAATATCAGACTATTAATAACTAGAGGTCAATGATTAAGGTAGAACACCCCTAATGGGCACTATAAGGAACTGTAAAATTGACACTATAGGACAGTTATATGCCTTAAATGTCACCTGTATGCAAAATTTAAACAAAATTCACCGTGTGGTTTATGAGTTATGGACATTTTTATGAACTAAAATTTTGCCATTTGAAGGGCTTTTTTCAGAAATGAGGAAACTCTAAATAATCTTTAATATCATCATTATGAAAAATGTTTTCTTATTGCTCATTGTGAAGAAACAAACAATGACATTTAGGTGACAAATTAAACAAACAAAATGATTGTTCTTAAACGAAATGTTTTTAATATGTTTAAAAATGTAACCATACCCCACCCACTTTTAACACTTATTTGGCTATTTTCCTGCGTAAAAAGCCTTATTTAAAATATCCCTAAAATTTTCCACAATGAGGGGCTGTTTTCAAAGTTTGCCTTAATTTTCTTAAATGTATATTGGTTTGTCTTGCAAAATATAAAATACTTTTACCGTGTAGTTTTTATTTTATTAAGTTTTGAAAATATGTGGTATCATATTTTCTATTAAATTTGGCATTATTTAGTAAATAAATGCCTACAAAAATCATATAATTAAAATGAAACACTTTTTTCTTCCATTATGGATCTGAGAAATTATTAAAAAATGTTAAAAATAAAAAAAAGAAAGAAAAAAAAAGTTGCCCCTTCTGGGGTTTGAACCCACGCCCCTCAGTTTCATTACATTTTACAGAGATTCTAGCCTATTTGAATACTCTTCAAAGTGGAGATAGTGCATTAGGGGTGTACTACCTTAAGTTATTTAAAATACTACATTTCAGGAAAGTTTTAGCAATATTATTTGTGTATTTTGATTATCTTTTTATGTTTGGCTATGTACAGCTGTTTTAAAAATAATTGCTGGATGCATACCTCATGATTGTATTATGTATGATTCGTTGTGATTTTGGATTAACAGGTCGTGATCTTGACATTGGTTTACGATCATTTGGCTGGAGCATGTACGGTGATGAAGATATTGATGACAATTCTTTCCCAGGTAACTTAAAACTATATACTATTATACTTTATAGGTATTGTATGTTGTATTGTTTTAATAGCACAAAGTACATAATCTTTGTTTCTGCTTAGGTGTTTGTGCTTTTAGTTATACTTGCCACCGTGACGAGCGCATATGCGCCAACAAATCGTTGGGCGAGGTTTTATGCAGATAACGGCTCATGTTTACGCCCCTCCAGAGTTAGTCACGATAGGTCAACCAAATATCTCTGGTACTTGAGATGACTTGACCTGCCGATTGACTTCTCCGCGACGTGCACGACGTGAAAGGGATATTTAAATACATTCCAATACACCTTGTGATTAAGATACACCTTCTCATGGTTCTTCGATAAATTATCTTTAAAAATTCAAAAACAAACTGCCCTTTGTAAATCTATATATATAAATATATAATGCCATTTGTGTTCATAAAGTCAATAACATGTATTTTATCTGTTATTAAAGATATACTGTGCTCAAATTTGATATTAGAAAATATTGATAACTGCTACACAGTCCTTTTGTAAATATAAGACAAACATGATTTTACTTCATGCTTCACAAAAGTTAGATATGTATCCTTTAAACCCTACACACTGTCCGTGGACACACTATGAATACATGTGCATAGTGTCATTTAATAATCAAGAAGGCGCTGAATTTGTTTGGGTCTCAGAATGTCAGAAAGGTAAAGGTTGTGAGATTATAAACCAATGTGTTTGTATAGTGTCACCAATGCTGTTTCCAGTGTTATAACTATAGTAAATTGGCTATAAGACTAATTGCAACACTGATATTCAATTCAATTCAATGTTAATTTGGCTTAAACAATTGAAAAAAAAAACAGCAAAAAAACATGAATTGCCTGAGCTGGGATTTGAACTCCAGATCTCTCTCTTCCAAAGCGAGCGTGTTAACCCATCAACCATGGGGAGTTATAAGATAACAGCCTGAAGAATACCATATTATTCTAAATTAGAGTTTGTAACCCTTATTTTGTTCACGGTAAACCTGTTGTTTAACACTTAAGTAAATAAGCATGGAGCTGGTTTTAAGCATGTATATCTATAAGAATAACACAATATTAGAAATCTTCGACCAATTGGGAACTATTTTTTAGTTATGAAAATTAATGCGCCTGTCATTTGACAATCTTTACGCCGTGATCTCCCCTTAATTTTTCGGCGTTAATGTACATATGAAGGGAAGTAACCGCTTCGAGGAGTTTGGACTACTTTCGGTATTTGCAAATAAGAACATCAGTGTCTGAAATTTCGCGACCATTATTTGTTCGGTCTGACGAAGGACTAGCTTTACTTGAGTTGTGATTAACGAACGCAGATTTCAATACATAGTTTGTACGTTGTTTTGTTAAATTAGACGTCTTCAGTAAGAATTTTATAGATTTCAATAAATTTATGCAATAAAAATTTTACTTAAAATGTAGCATAGTATATCTTTAAATGCCGGCGCATGATTTTTTAGTGGCGTTGCTTGGTCTAGATTTCTGTACGTCGACCTTTAACTATAGGTGTGTTTTCTTTGCTCTACATTGTGAGAGGTGGGTTTTTAACGTATATTTAGTTCAGGGGGTAATCAGAAATTGCAATTAAGCAATTTTTCTTCTTCTCTCACTTTCTTGGAAAAAGTGTATACCGCAGCCCGCATGGCCTTTATAAAGCTAAGCCACTGATTTTTTTTATTTATTTTCTATGTAATTTGAGATATGAATAGTATGCAAAGATAAAAAACTGTTAATGGAAGGTTACAACTACAACAGTGTTGTTTCTTGTCAACAGATTTCGCTGTTGGGGCGTATGCGTCAGACACTGCGTTGGTGTTTAGAGCGAGGCCAATAGTCAATGTTGACGTTGAAATTGAAATGACTCCGAATCCAATACCTTTGACTGGTTCCCTTTTACCTTGTTCCACTGAGACTCTCTGCTTCAATGTTAAAGTCAAGTTCCGTTTTGACTCGGTCGGAAGAAGGAAATTAAAAGTGGACAATATCTGTAAGTTAATAAAACATGATGTCAGTTTTATATTAAAGTGAATTGGTCTATAACAGAAGATCTGTAATTCCGTAAATAATTAAATTGATAGTATTAAAGCTGCACGCCTACAGATGAGCCAAAATATTTTAAGAAATTCAATCTTTAGAAAAATGTATTAAGTAAAAAAAGAAAAGTAAAGTAAACAGATTCAATTAATTATTTAGATGTTACGTGCGATTAATGACTGATTTTGCGGTATCAATCACTATAATTCTACAGTACTAACACAGTAAGAGTAATTGATGTATATTTGACCTCTTTTTTGGTAATTTATGTGGATTGTAAGTGCCGTTTACAATGTGTAAATGAATTTCTTTGGTCGCTTCACAATATTTTACTTTTAAATACATTTTCAAAATTTTTATTAAAATTAGCATGAATCTGGAGGCATACTGCTTTAAGTATCGCACATAACCACATGCTACTAAATAATATACATGTATGTTGTAAGTGTGAGATACATGATCTGATATTCCATATATATAGCAAATAATAAAGAACAAAACATTATAATTATTCATCATAAAAATGTCCATACTAAATCACTTAGAACGTTATCAACATTGTTCTTTCACACAATATGTTATAAGAATATGCAATTGATATGTGGCAAGGTCTTATTTAGTGGTCTAAGCCCTATTCATTATTGTGATTTAGTTATCTTCAATTTCTTCTTCTTACCTATCACCCTCTATACTTTGAATCTCTTCTACATCATCTTCATGATGATCTTCTGTAACTGCGTCTCTCTGTTCAGCGACAGTTTCTTCAAACTCTAGTATATCAACATGATTGATAGTACATGGTTTCTTCTCTTCTTCTTCTTCTGCAGCTGCATTTTCATCCTAACTCTCTCCTCATTTCTGGATTTTCTTCGATAAGTGGGCGTCCCCACCATGAAATATAGTATCTACATTGTCATCAGAGTCTTCATCATCTGAACTCATCTTGTCTTTCTCTTTTTCTCTCCAATCTGGTAACAATGATTTGGTTGAGTCATTGTCGTGTGTTGTTTTTCTAGGTTTTGGTGTAGGTTACCAGTTTCTTTCATTCAGTTCATCATTGCTGTTAATCAAAAGAAGGTGGTTTCTATGAAGAACTTTCTGAATTCTATCAGTTGACCTGAGTTTGAAAACAGGTATGTCTGGTCTTATCTGTTGTATCACTTTATATGGTTGTTGTTCATACTTGTCAGCTATCTTGTGTTTGCCATTGAACTTGAATATTCTTACTAAAACAGGGTCTCCTTCTGTAATTTTTGATGCCTTTGCCTTCTTGTTATATTGTATAGTAGTTCTTGTCTTCTTAATTCCCATTATCTGACAAAGTTCTTTTATTAATTCTTACATGTACAAGAATTTATTTTTTGTGTCATGTAAAACTCATTTATTTAAACCGTTAAAGATGTAAGTTTACTAAGTATATACTTGTATTAATAAGTGTTAGTATAAAATTTACACTTAAATTTTTAGAAGAATATTTTAAATACATGTATAATTTTGTTTACCTCACTTGATAGAAAGAGAAACTTCAAATTTATTATATTTGAATTAAATTTTTGAATTAAAATTTGAACATTTTTCGCAAATACAACTATATACTGATTATAAGATTATAATTAAGATATTTTTTTTTATTTTTGTATTTTGACAGGAATACTATATTTAGGTAATTAATTTTTTCATATTTGAATGCATTGAATTATTAAGGATTAGTCGTTTATAAATTTTGAATTGATCTTAATAATTGTTGACTCAAGGTATTGAAAACAATTGACTAGTTTTGAGTGTGAACTTAAGTTAAGTGAATAAAAGAACTTAAGTGAATTATTATTATTTTAAGTCATAGTGATTCGTTACTTGAGTTGATTGAAGTGATAAATGAAGTTGTGAAGTGAACTGAATGGAACTGATTACTGAAGTTGTGAAGTGAATTGAATAGAACTGATTACTGAAGTTGTGAAGTGAACTGAATAGAACTGATAACTGAAGTTGTGAATTGAACTGAATAGAACTGATTACTGAAGTTGCGAAGTGAACTGAATACAACTGATTACTGAAAGGGTGAAGTGAACTGAATTAAATACATAGTGAACTGCAGTAATTACTGATGTTGTGATGTGAACTGAATTGAATTGATTACTGATGTGATGTGAACTGAATTGAATTGATTATTGAAGTTGTGAATTGTGACATGAACTTATTTGATCACTTAAGTGAAGGGTATTGAGTTAAAGTGATCACTTAAGATAGTGAAAAGGATTGAGATGAATACTTAAGTGAGTGAAGAAGATTGGATGGAAATTGATACTTAAATTGAGTGAAACGGATATTTATACTTAAGTGAATTGACATTAGGTGAACTGAATACTTAAGAAAGGAAGTGAATAATTCAATACGTAAGTTGAGTGAAATGAGTATTCATACTTAAGCGATTGACATAACGTAAAAAAAAATACTTAAGTTAAGTGAAGTGAAAAGTTAAATAAAGTGAACTGGAAATTTGTATTATATGTTTTAGATACTTAGATGAAGTGAAGTGGACACTTAAATGAGTTTTTGGATAGTATGTCACTGAGGGAATCGGAAGTTAAGTTTAGTACTTAAGTGAATTACTTAAGAAAAAGAAAGTGAAAGAGGAGTGGAAGAAGAGTTTGATACTTAGGTGAATTACTTATGTTAAGGAAGAGACTTACGTAAATTAATTAAGCTGAGTCGAGTGAAACTTAAGTAAACTATTAACAGAAAAGACATACATTATTGAAACAATCTGTGTTGAGTGACACTTAAGTGAACAATTTAAGTTAAAGAGGAAACTTACTTAATTGAACCAAACGGAGTTTAGCGACACTTAAGTTAAAGGAGAAAGTTTAAGTTAATTTAAGTGGACTAAGTGAACTTTATAGTGATTTGAGTGAATTTTATGAGTGGACTTTATTGTAAAGAAAAGAGTAAGCAACTATATATTTACAAATATGGATACAGGAAAAGATGGAAAAGCTGCTGATAGTATTTCAGAGGAGGAAAAGCAAATCTTAGAAGTTTTTCACAAATTATCATTAAAACCAGAGAAAATGGAAAGTCCGGAGGATTTAATTGCTTTTGCGGACCAGATTAAACTGTTGAAATCTGCATCATCTACGAAATCAGTACCAGCAGAAGAAACATTTTCATCAAAAGGCAGTTATCATTTTCCAAAACTATCAACTTTCTATGGAGAAGATAACAAGGGAGATGTCAGTTGGGAAACTTTTAAATTTGAAGTAGATGCATTGATGGCTGAAAAATACTTTACGGATGAACAAATTTTACTTGGAATTAGAAGATCAGTGAAAGGAAACGCAAGTGATGTTGTTAGAAGATTAGGCACAGGGGTGACAATACAAGAAGTTATGATTAAACTTTCAAGCACTTTTGGTAACATCGAGACGAGAGAAAGCAACCTTAGAAAATTCTATTCTATAAAACAGTCTTCAGATTCAGTGTTGGTGTTTAGCTCAAAATTGGAGGAAATATTTACACAAGCTATCAACTTAAAGGCATTAAAGAAAACTGATGATGAAATCTTGAAACAAGTTTTATATCAAGGATTGAGACCAGAAATCAAACACTTAGCTGCATATAAATGTGATGCAATTGATGATTATGATGAATTCAAAATTGAGCTACGAAAGATTGAGGCTGAACTTAAGTCAGAGACAGAAGGAACTCATAAGAAGTGTAGTGCAGCTATCAACATAGAAAAGAAAGAGTCATCAGAGATGTCAGAAATTAAAGATTTATTGAAGAAACTCAATGATAGGATTGACACCATCGAGAAAGATAGAAAGCAAGATACATATCCTCAATATCAACATCAATATCCTAGAAGTTACAGAGGTCAAGGTAGAGGATTCAATCAAAGATATATGTATGGTAGAGGCAGAGCTGAATTACGACCATCTAGACCAACTGGCAGAGGTACCTTTCAACCAACATGTTTCAACTGTAACGGGAAAGGACATTTAGCCAAGAATTGTCCTTCAAGCATTCCAACCTGCTACAAATGCAACGAAAAGGGACATATCGCCAGAACTTGCCCAAAAGAGTAGGTGCTTTTGTTGTAGGATCAAATAAAAGCACATGTAATGATGACAAAGATCCTAAATTAGTTGGACATACAAATGAGGTGAAAATTGATCTTGAAGGAATAGAAACTACAGCACTCTTAGACACAGGAAGTTGTATCAGTGCAATATCAAAGTCTTTTTATGATAAACATTTACAAAGTGTACAACTTAAACCGCTATCAGATCTTCTACAAATAGAATGTGCAGATGGTAACCAGCTCCCTTATGAAGGATATGTAGAAATCAACATGACAGTTACTCGAGGATTACCAAATGTGACAACACGTACTTGTTTATTTCTGATAACACCAGACACATGATTCTCTTTCAAAACTCCAGTCATCACCGGAACCAATATTTTAACAGAACTCCTCGAAGAATGTAAACAGAATTTTGGCGATCAATATCTACAAAGAGCAAATTTATACACAAAATGGTATTTATCCTTCAGATGTATTTCGATGAGAGATAGAGAGTTAAACAAACATAAAATACTCAATTTATACAAAAAAGATATTTACATCATGAATAGAATACACAAATACATTGTTTATAAACTTACCAAGTTATGGACCTGCTCACACAAACAACAAGCTCTCCGGTGAACTGTGTACAACCTTCAACTGTTAAACTGCAATCAAAATAAGAATCATGTGCACAGGTTTCAGGAATGTGACATTGTTAAGATGTTTTATTGTTATTAATAATTGTTAGAGTAAATACTGCCATTTTGAGGTACCTGTACAATTTATCAAGTATAGAGCTGGTTATATAAACAGAATAGCAATCATCAAATCAGCAGAAACCAAAAATATTATTCTCGGACCATACGAGAAACATATAAAGAGTTAGACTTCAACTTCACGTCATCAATGATTCATGAATCAGAAGATAGCAGTTAACAGAGCTACGTAGATATTACTTCAGGTGTGATCGATTACCATTACAACAAAAATAGACCAATTCATGTTTCTCTGTCAAATTTAACAACCAACAGTGTAGTAATTTCTCAAAGATCTGTTCTCTGTGAACTTCAACCTATTAAGATAGAAGAAGATTTAATGAAAGATATAGAACAACAAGGTGATGTAAGAATTATTATGGAAAAGAACACAATAGATGACAACAAGAAACTTACAGAACAACCACTCCTTTGATTGAGATTTTACCTGCTTTTCACATTTATTGTAGAAGTGACAGAAGACATTGAAGAAAACCTTAAGCACAGATTTAATATAGAGAAATTAGAAAACAACAAAGAGCAGAGCCTTTAATAGAGAAATAGGGAAGAGCTACAATTGATAACAACTTGCCAGATAAAAGCCAATGCCATACTAAAGAAGATTTCTACATGAGAAAACATTTCAGTTCTTTTATGATAAAAAGAGGCATACTTTATGGAGAACGGAAGACATATAAAGAACTCGCATATCAGCTAGTACTACCTACACAATACAGGAATGAGGTGTTAACAGGATTACAGTCATTACACAATCATAAAGGACACCCTGGAAGGGACATAACTATATCCTTGTTAAGAGAGAGATATTTCTGGCCAGGCATGTCAAAAAATGTTGAAAACTGGGTATCGAATTGCGAATGATGTCAACGAAGGAAATCAAATGTAAACACAAGATCAGAACGTGTCATCATTGTCTCAACTTACCCCTTAGAACTAGTTTCAATGGGTTATCTTACATTTGAGACTTCAAAAGGATATGGGAATATTTAGTCATAGCAGACCACTTCACAAAATAAATCAAACAGCCAAAACAACAGCAGAAGCTTTATTTAACAACTTTATAGTACACTATGGAATTCCGACTAAACTACACACATACGAAGGAGCTAACTTTGAATCAGAATAGAGATAAAACCAAGGTTGAAGATAACTAAATTACAATAATGAATAGGACTTAGACCACTAAATAAGACCCTGCCACAGATACATTTTTATCTTTTAACTTCATTTGCAAAAGGAAAAAAAGTAAAAAAGGGGGTCGAACCAGTAAGCGTTGTATTTTAACATTTTATTATATTTTTTGCAGACCTGAATTGGACATTGTATTCTGACACTTTACATAAGAGCTAAGAAGGATGGAGTAGGGTTTCGTTTAGATATTATGATAAACAGGACATTATTACTGAGAACATAACACTCTCTGGAACCAGTATACACGAAAAATCGTATATAATGGACGTGAAGGTAATATCTTTATTTTTACAACCATAATCTTATATAAAGATATATCTGTTCCTATATGAAACGATTGTTTTATAATCGCTTTTAAACATTGATTACTATATATTTTGTTTTATCCGCTTTATATGTAAGAGTAAAGGACATTTTTGAAAATATATTAGTTGTATAGCTAATTTTAAGAAATGCAAACACTGAAAGATTTGTCTCAAACATGCTTCAATCTCTGTCATGACTGGTATGCATGATTTATAAAATCATTACAGGACCCATGCAGTTTAGACTTGTTTTGTACTTGTACTTAGGTCCCAAACATTGTTTTTCGTTTGAGAAATTATGTTAAAAATGTTATCACTTTTTTTCGGCGCCGCCCCTATCCAAAAGATACATCAAGGTGTCAGAGGAGGCATGTGCTCTTTCTCGTTGGGGGTTTGAAGGGAAGAAGTGGCCCCAACCCTCATCGTCAAGAAAATTTTGGATAGTAACAAGCCAAACATGGCCTCAGGTCGATCTTAAGGTAACGTGTAACCAACGCTAAAAAGCCGTTTACTCTATCTCAATCCATTGAGAAGTTGCAGCACATTGAAATCAATTCTGATGGAAAACAATGCACAATAGTGATTTTTGGCAATTTTGAGACGTCCGTCCCCCGGTTGCCATGGTATTAGGAAATTTAAAATTGAGCAGTCTGTTACAAAGGCCATGGTCCTGTCAGTATTGAAGCATTTTTCATAGTTTCATAGCAGTTTGAACATTTTCAATGAAAACGGCCATTTTTCACAATATGCTTATGCGGTAAAAAGTGAAAAGGAGAATGAAACATTAAAAAAAGTAAAAAAGTATAGTAGGTTTGACCGTTTGATCTCTGTCCGTATTTTTACAGTTTTGCATAACATTATTGGTGATAATTACATACCCTCGTGATGTTATTATAATTTTTTTTTCACTTATCTGGTTTCTAATATGCATTTTTACCCTGAGAGGCATGTGTTATTTTTTTTATTATAATACCGAACTAACATTTAAATCTAATTTTTCACTGCATTCGGACGAGTTATACCAGGGGAAAATGCCACAGTGGTGTCCATAACATAATCAAATAGCTAGCATTGTGTCGTAGATAGTACAATCCTGTAAAACAAAATTTCATGAAATAAAAAACAAATATAAATGTTGAGTGTTCTTATCAAATATGCTGTATTTGAAAAGAAAGTCAAATATTATACATTGTTTTGCATTCAGAGGTATAGAGGAAAACTGGAACCGAAAGATGCCTGGACGATTGTTCGTATGGAAGGACGTTTTGAGCTAATTCCTTCTAGTGAAGACAATTTTGATATCCTTGATCCGATCATTTCTAAAGACGTTAATACCATAATCATTGTAGATGTAAATGTTAACGCTTCATTATTCATGTACATTAGCTTAATTGTTAAGGTAGTCTAGTACTCTCCAGGAACGATGGTTAGAAAACTACCCGCCTATATGACTGAAATACTGTTGGAAAAAGGCGTAAAATGAAACAAACAAACAATTAATTGTTAAGACTCACTTAAAACCAATCAAGTACAAGGAAGCGATATCTGATAAAGAACTGACTTAAATAGCTTTCATTATATTTACATCATGCATTTTTTTAAAATGCATATTCGTTTCTTTGTACCAGAGTCATTGTAAAAATGACATATTTACTATTTTGTTTTTATTTTTTGTTTCGTTTTAAGAGGGGTCCGGATTGTAAAGGTCATATTGCAACTTTGCAGCTTTACACTCATGTGACCCTCCGCACGAACGGATACTAGAACTGAGTAGAACCACCGGCCTAATGTAAGCTAGCTGGATAGCTTCATCACATGAAAAAAAATCAAAAGTTCCTGGCGCGATTCAAACCCACAGCGGTGGTAAGGGGTTTGAATTCAACGACCTTAACCACTTTGCCTCGGACGCCCTAGAACATTTCCTAAAAAATAACATTCATATTTAAAGTAAAGATGATGGATATTTTAAGATATACATGTATTCGGATCCATTTGTGGATTCACGTTTCCTGTGGGTATGAATTTCAAATCACTGAAATGACAAGGGAAGGTTCATTATTTAAAGTTTCTTTAAAAAATCCATCGCTTGGTTAATTTAAGTATAATGACCCCAATACTTTGCGGTACAAATGTCTCTTATTGGTGTAAACGCTGTTAAATTTCTTTAAAGCTAACCAATTTTTGTTCCATATATGTACAAATCCTTATTTTATTTACAATGAATTTTATCTAATGGTATTTTTAAAGACTAAATTTGACAAAAAAAGTGATATTATCAACACGTCTACATCCGACCTTAGACTTCAAGTAGAGATGTTTCTACTCAGGGATGGCGTTGTACCTACACACGTCCGTAATGACACTGTTTTATACGTTGATGCTGCTAACCTGTTACAGGTGACCATTTATTTCTAGTCTTTTATAAGTGTGGTCTTATATATACATTGTGAGAGTCTGTAGTCTTATATATGCATTGTGAGAAAATGTGGTCTTATATATGAATTGTGAGGGATGGTGATTATATATATATTCATTGTGGGAGATTATGGATCAATATAATACTATGAAATGTCAGAGTTTGTGATCCTATTTGCATTGTCAGAAAATTATTGTCCTACGAAATTATTGTCTTATTTATGTATTGTGAGAGATTGCAGTCCTATATAAGCATTGTTCAGTTTGCAGCCCTACATTATTGTGAGAGTTGGGGTTCCTATAAAAGCATTTTTTACAGACTGCGTCCTCAAGAATTTGGGAATTGGGGTTTCCTAAAATAAGATTGTTACAAAATTTATGGTCCTACTTTCCCATTGTGGTAGAGGGGGTTGGTCCTATAAAAAGGGCATTATACAAAAAATGTGATTTTTTGCCCCTTATATAAAAATTTGGGTAAAGCCCTAGGGTCCCCATGCTTTGGGTGGAAAAATTATAGTCATATAAAGTTTGTTACATTTTTTTTTGGCCCAATATAATTTCTATTTATTGACGAGATTTTCATCCTGAAATTACACTTATTTGCAAATGTATGTCTCTTTTTGTCTATGTTGCTAAATATCGAGGACTGAGAAAAATTGAGCGCGCTGTCCGCGTACATGTCTAGTTTACTAACACTTTAGTCCATTTATAAATACGGTTATATTGTGTTACCATTCTTATATTTGTATTCATATGGTAAACTCCAAACATTAATTGCAGGTAACGACTGATGTACAGAATCTTTTGCATTCATCTTACAGAGCTAAAGTAAGTGGAGAGGTTTCGACTTCGATGAAAAGAGATGTATTGTAAGTATAGAGAAAGTTTTGTTGCCGCAAAAAATTGTGTTTACTAACTCGTATTTGTTCGAAAATTAAAGTGACGTTATGTCCAATATGGGTTATATAGTAAGTGAACAACAGTACGAAAGTCCTTTCCATAATTCCTTTCACTTTTATAATTATCTTTGTATAAAAATATTTTTAAAAAAACTCGAGTGTTTTAAAACAGATTTCTGAAAGGTTTTTTACCGGGTAAATTAAATTTTACAAAAAAAAAGGGGGGCCCCCTTTTTAAATATTTAAATCCTATTTAGTAAAAATTTTTTAAAATATCATTTTTGGGTAATCATAGAATAATCTTTCGAAAAAAAGGGGCCAAATTCAGCTCAAAATTGACAATGAAGAAAAAAGCATAACGTCACTTTATTAAAAATGAATTGTTCATATAGAAAGATAAAATGATGCTTATATACGGAAATGAAATGTGGCCCAAAAGATAACATTAGAGCTATCACCAGTTAAAACATTACTTATTGAAATGTATGTAAATTATCAATTTATCCAACAAAATAACTTGCAATTACAAAAAGAAAACAATGGTAAAATACTTACTTTACCTCATTGATGTTTTAATTTTCTAAACAATTAATGGATGCTTTTGTTGATAAAACAATTTATTGTTAAATAAACGATTTCAACGATTGGCTTAATAATAGTAACAAAAATAATCTACATCCGTTACGTATGATTTAGTCTTGGCATGACTAGTAAATCACAACGGCATTGGAATGTATGACTACCAACGGGTAGATATTCAGACCCTACAATCAGCGAAATTATAGTGTCAACATAATTTCATAGAGGGCAATTTGTTTTAAATTTTATTGACATTACCTTGAAACATATTGCACAACAGTTAACTATTAAAAAAAAACAAACAAAAAAAACAACAACAACAACAACAATAAACAAAACAAGTTATTGGTCTAAACTACATCAAATGGTACACGATACTTGGAAACGTTTTAAGTCCAGTCAAAAACCCTCAGTGGAGTCCCATTAAGAAGAATTGATATAATATACATGTATATATAGGAGGGTTGTCCGGAAATTTCGTAGACAATGCTATAAAATTAGAATAAGCAGTCATATCAATATGAAGTATTTATCTGCTACATATTTCTGAATTAAAAACATGATAAAAGAAATATTCGCAAAGCGCCGATCACCATGGCAACATGATCAACGAATCACGGAGCACTGTGATGTCTTTACTATAGTTACTCGAATGATAAGTTGTTAAAAATTGTAATTTTAACGCAAACCCTAGTTTTAATCTTGTGAACTCAAAGGGTACTATTGCATGATATTTAGTGAAAGTTATGACGTCACGCGCAAATAAACAGCTTGTTAACGACAGTTGTGTAAATTTTGTGTTGCAAAAATGACGTAAAATTCAGGGACGGAGCAACGTACAGTTATTTAATTGCATATATGCACCAACGCAAATATGGCACCAATTGAGATTTTAATTTTTACTTAAATCACAAAGTCAACCATAAATTGTTAAAGGCAACTTGTGTTTAAATGTCAAACAAGATTAAGAAGCGGTGATGACAGTATATCGTATAAAAAATGCTCAAGACGACAAAAGGTAGCATGGCCAAAATATCGTAGATTGCGTTACAACAATCTTTGAAAAAGACAGACATGTCACACACTGTATGGGAACCAGTCACATCTTTGTTTTTTAAATAAATTGTAGTATATGAAATTCACACAGCAATGACAAAAAGCATAACATGTACTAAGTATACGCCAGACAGACTGGTACCACGGCTGTTGAAATCGGAAGAAATTGAATAGTGGGTAAACGTGAAGTAGTTTGACGCCGTTGACGTTGTCAAAGTGCTCCATGATGATGTATGTAAGTACTGTTAAAATAATAACGTAAGTCACAGTTCAGTAATTTTTGCTAGATATGTATCTTTTTGCTGACAAAATTTGTTCATCGTATGTATTGTTATAGAATAAAAAATGAAGAAGTATTTGTGCTTTCCGGACATCCCTCGTACATACTTCATAGGATGGCAATATCAATATATTAAGATGGAAAACTATCACATACATTTCATGAAATGTGATAAACTTACTCGAAATTGTTCTGTGTCCCTTCTTGCAAGTGCAATAGGCATAAATCAAAGCATTGGTAAAAACTTTACCTTTACACATTAGCTTTCAGTATACTCACAATAAAAACTACTAGCCCACACATTGTAACTAAGGCATTTTTTTTTTTTAAAATGTCATCAAAAGATAAAATTTTACCACAGGCTCGCACATTTATATGGATCTAGATGATTAAAATATGTCTTGTCCGACAAAAAAACATCATAGAGAAGTATTTGCAATTATCATCCTGCTGTATTTTTTAACCGTTGCAATGTTTTTATTTTGTAAATATTGACTTAAATTATAATCACACCCGTTAACTGGTGTTAAGTTGATCAGATGTTGCGGGTAGAGTAGCTGTGCGCTTGTATAGTAACTTAAATTTCTTATCAAAATTGAAAAAGCCGCACTCTACCGACTGAATGAGCATTTAAGCGAAAACAATCTCCTTCCAACTAATCAGTCGGCATATCGCCAGTTCCACTCATGCGAGTCTGCCCTTCTTAGACTTGTTAATGATATTCTTGAAGGCATGGAACACCAGGAAGTCACTGCTATTATTGCTCTTGATCTGAGTGTGGCTTTTGACACTGTCGACCATAGCATTTTACTTGATGTTCTTAAGTCCCAGGGTGGTATATGTGACTCCGCTCATAGATGGCTGGATTCGTACTTAAGACCACGCAGTTGTCGAGTGAACGTTTATTCCAATTTGTCAACAGTGAGAGAGCTTGATTGTAGTGTCCCCTAGGGAAGTTTAATCGGGGCCTTGGCTATATCTGACCTATGCTGGAACGATATTTGACATTGTGTCTCCTTCTATTCCCGTGTTTGGATTTGCCGATGACCACACGGCTAACAAACGCTTTGAACCACCATTCGAAGAAGCGTCTGCAATTGAAGACCTCGAAAAATCCGCTGTCGACACCAGTGAGTGGATGAACGGAAACAAATTGAAAATGAATAACACAAAGACTGAGTTTATTCTTTATGGAAGCCGTCAACAATTAGAGAAATGTAACACAAAAGAAATTATTGATATTTGTGTTAATAAGATCGAATCTCAACATTGTATAAGGTATCTTGGTGCCTTCTTAGACGAATCTTTAAATTTCAAAGAACATATCAAACAAAAATGTAAAATGTTATGCTTAACTATTTTAAGATCAAGAGCATTCGGCAGTATTTGTCTTCTGATGCCACTGAAACACTTGTTTTATCTCTTGTTATATCTCACTTGGACTACTGTAACGTCATATTGTACGGTGAGTTATCTAAACTTGAATGTATAAAAAACACGTGACTGTGCTAAACATGTATTAAATGGATCAAAATTTGATAGCTCCAGCACACTTTTCATTTAACACTGGGGACCCTTAAACCCTATATTTTTAAAAATCCTAGTGTGTATTACAATTGTTTTGTAGAAAAAGACAAACTTTTAATTTTTTTTTGACTCCTCAATTTTAGATCTCGAGTCGCTGTTGGGGGCAAGAAAAACATTTAACAAAAAAAACCTTTTTATATAAAATTTAGTACAATAGTCCCAAAATTTGGAATTAAAATTTCCCCGAGACCCTTAAACAAAGCAAATCTGTAGAAATTTTAAGAGACAATTGAAAACTTATTTCTTTAAGGTTTCTTCTCCCTATTTTTTAAGCACGGATTTTATGGTAAGATATAAACTGTGATGTCCAAAAACTGTAGAATATTGAAATGTGATCAGGTCACATTTTTGTCATGGAATTTGCAAATTTTTAATATCTGTGAAAAAATATGATGTTTTTAGACCCGTTTTGTGTGGGAGGGTAGCTTCAAGAGGTGGCCGACGATTAGGTCATTTCAAAGTCATTTACCTGAACTGTGTTACCGAGCGATCCCCACTTAAAGCAATAAAATATAAATTTTGTAATGTCGTCACATTCTTTCTCAACAGCCCGAATAATGGCCTGGTAGGAGCAAGTTGCAAGTACGAATCTCCTCTTCAAACCAGCACGATTGTGAACTGTAGCGCTGACAGTAGACTAAATAGAAATGAAAATATAAAGATAACGATGTACTACGATATTGGTAGGCAGCGCCTTATTCCTGGAATGGACCTTAGTAAAATGAAGGAAAGCGTAAATGTAAGTTTCTATTTACATTCATTTATTTATTAGCCATTAAACAGGTAGAACCGGAAGTGGTTAGCCTTTGCTACATCCTTAAACTGGTAGAAACAAGACTGGTTAGCCTTTGCCACATCCTTAAACTTCAAAAGCGGAAAGTGGTTAGCCTTTGCCACATCCTTAAAGTGGTAGAACGGAAAGTGGTTAGACTTTGCCACATCTCCTTAAAGTGGTAGAACGGAAAGTGGTTAGACTTTGCCACATCTCCTTTAAGTGGTAGAACGGAACGTGGTTAGCCTTTGTCACATCCTTAAAGCGGTAGAACGAAAAGTGGTTAGACTTTGCCACCTCCTTAAAGTGGTAGAACGGAAAGTGGTTAGACTTTGCCACATCCTTAAAGTGGTAGAACAAAAAAGTGGTTAGCCTTTGCCACATCCTTAAAGTGGTAGAACGGAAAGTGGTTAGATTTTGCCACCTCCTTAAAGTGGTAGAACAGAAAGTGGTTAGCTTTTGCCACATCCTTAAAGTGGTAGAACAAAAAAGTGGTTAGACTTTGCCACATCCTTAAAGTGGTAGAAGGGAAAGTGGTTAGACTTTGCCACATCTCCTTAAAGTGGTAGAACGAAAAGTGGTTAGTCTTTTACACATACGTGCAGTTTGACCAGGCTCTATACTGTTGGCTATTTCATTCAAATTGTCCTCTTGGTAACCCTATGAATTATTCATGAATAGTTCAAAACGAACACGTTCATTTTAGAAATTCCGCAGGTCATGCAACAACGGTGTATGGTCACAAGAATCTATCTGTTAATGTATTTTTCTTCTCCGTTTATGTTTCCCTGCTCGAAAGCAATTGCAAGAATTTTCATTTCCTTTTGGTTGGGTTTTACATCGCATCAGATTTACTGGTGGAATAAGATCTAAGGTGCCCCTCCTTGCGGTATTTCCGGCACGCAAGAACACCTAGTATGTAGAGTCACCGCCATTTCGTTAGCTAGCTGGATAGCCTCCGCAAATGGAAGAATCCAAAGACGCTTAAAGGATTCGAACCAACCGCGGTAAAGGACAAGTAATTTGAAGTAAACATCAACATCTCGCCACGGACGCCCCAAGAATTTCAATAAGAGTCTAATGAATAGAACACAAGCAGCATTACAGCAGACATATGACTTTATACTGATATAATATCTCAGTACATGCCATTTACCATCAAATTGTTTCTAAACTGAGAGAAGAGAATACCTTTTGCGACAAGGTGAGCATTTTTTCCTAACTAATGATTATTGTTTTTATCAAAGCTAAGATTATATTGAATATATGTCTACGAAGGATTGAGCATGAATTTAAATATTTTATTTTATATTTTAACCGTTGAACATTTGCGGCATGTTCAAACTTTGCTAGATATATTACTTGAGTTATAGAGTATAAATTTTCATATTGATTTGATAAGTTGTATTGGACAAAAATACGATTAATAATTTGAAATTAATTTGTTTTCATGTAGCATTCAAATGCATCAATACAGTGTATAAATCGTTTTGAAATTTCATCATTGATAACTTACCAGAATTATGTTTTTTATTTATTTTTTATTGATTTATTTTTATTTATTTTTTATCCTTATATTTAGTTATTTTTTCTGTTTAATGTAAACAAGCAGAGAGCATATTGACATTACTCGTCGAAGTTATATCATTAAAATGATTTTACTCCAAATGCTATGGTTGCTGATGTATTCTATGTCCTATTGTCGCTCTGCGGGGCGCCATGCGAAAAAAACCCCCAAAAATACAACAGAGTAGCCACTTTTTCGCTGTAGATTTCTATGCGTGCTGACCAGGCTAATTTAGACGGTGATACTAGCAACAATGACTTCAAAAGAACAATTTCAGTGAAAATGAAATATGCTGTACATATACAGGCAGAGTATGTTTTTACTATGTATCAAATAATCCAATCGAAAGCCACGTGTGTTTTATCATTTAAGTTTGTTTTTCCATTGTTTCTTTTGTCTTTTAATTGTTTTTTTTTTGTTTTGTTCCATTAGATTTGTTGTCGCCGATTTTCAAACATTTTTCTTTTTATATCCTCTGGATAAGTAACCAGTAATTAGCAATTTATCCCACAAGTGACCGGCTTATAATCATACATGAATGCTGAATCAGTGGCTGGAGACAACTGACCACTAGTCTCAATGTTTTAGATCCTCATCTACCCAATCCACCCCACCCCGATGTTCAAACCAGCTATCCTTGATTATGAAGCTCTCATTTTGAGCTTAGCGGGAGTGTACTATAATTTTGAAGATCGGATAATTATACTTTTATTTTGCGTCTTTTGATAAAATGATCTTTGAAAACTATTTTTACACTTTGAATTCTAATGCATTTTTTATTTTTCATATTCCTTCAGTTAAAATATGCAGGAAATCTTAAATGTTGCTTCCTTTTATTTGTACAACAAGCTATGACAAAACCAACATAATGCGTTTGCGACCAGCATAGATCCAGACCAGCCTGCGCATCCGCAAGTAGAGAAACTGATAGCGAACAGCATGGATCCTGATCAGACTGCACGGATGCCCAGGCTGGTCTGGATCCATGCTGGTCGCAAAACACATCACGTTGGTTTTGTCATGGCGCGGCTCAAGTGCTGAAAGGAGAGACCTTGATCCGAGATAAATGATTGCATTCTATATTTTTCAAGCAAAGAAACGTCAGATCAAGTAAGATACAAGGCTGATGAAAAGAGCACACATATGCTTCGTTTGATTCATAGATACATCGTTACTAACGAAGGACCTAGTTTTCTTCCGAAGACATATGTAAACATAACAATACCACTGTCCAAGGAAAATACAAAGTTTGCTAGAATTGTGGTAAGATCTTATTGGTTTTCTGTTTTAAATAATGACTGTTTAATTACAAGATGTTTGTTTGTTTTGCATGTAAGATTGAAATGTATTTCACTGAGTGAACACCAGATGCAATATTTTCACGAGTGGCATAGGCACTAGTGAAATAGAATAGCTGGTGTTTAAGAAAGAAATATATTTTAATCTTATATGCAAAACAAATAAATTCTCTTTTTATTTCATGCTTATTAAGTGATTTTAAGTATTTTTCACTGATTTTGCCGCGTAACGTCGCGCATTCATCTTTATGCATCATCACATGACGTCGCATCATCAATTTTGAAATATAGTTCTGTTACATTTTAACATGATGTTTGGTGGTATCGACTTACTTTTCCTAAAGAAGCAAAATTTACGTATGACGGCATTTATTTATGCCTGTTATTTCATGTAGTTATGATATTCTTTTCATACGCTTTCATATATTGTCCGGCTACAATGAAAACTATATTTCATAAATTTCACTAGTAGTTTATAAGACATCGTGTCATAAATTTTTACTTCATTAACTGTGCTTAATAAAGTTTGATTGGGACAGTGGAACGATTTTCGAACAATGACACATTTTTTGTTATCATTGTTCGTGCATTTTCCGTCTTTGTTAAAAGTATATGTCACAAACCAGTGCAGTTTTTTCGACTCAATAAACATGCATAAATTATGACGTGACGTCACTTGCGTTATACGAACATAAAAACACACTAAATGTAACGGTTATGTAATAATAAAAATGATGATGATGATAATAATATATTAATAACAACAACAATAATAATGATAATAATAATAAAGACTTATTTAACGAGAGAACTCATTTGAACAACATATCAATCTTCCACGAGGCCCTTAACAAGGAACAATATAAATTTAACATATTCAAACTGTTAAGATATATTAATATTAATACATTCATGAGATTATCAATTTGTATACATCGATGTGTAATAATATCTCAAGAATAAGGTTTCACAGATGTAGAAGACTTGATATAATCAGGAAGGCCGTTCAAAATACAAGATCCAGAATAAACGAAATTTTAAAAAGCGAGTTTCATCAAAGTGTTTTAGAGACCGGAATATTATTGTCTTATGCCTGGGAACTTTAACACTGATGTTTGAAAGTTTGCTTGTAAGACATATATAATAAACCTTTTTTTTTTAAACTTCAACTTTTTCAAATATGTAACCTCTCTCTTCTTATTTGTTAACAGTTTTGACAAACTTTTAATACTTCTATCAACCAAACACTGCCTTTACCTCATATTTATTTTACTCTTCTACATAATGTAAAATTATTTGAAACACATGATTATGAACATGTACATGATATTTCTCTTTAATACTGAAAAGTATAGTCAATAATCTATACAGAACATTTCAGATTTTAAAATATTTATTCTCAACTAAAGCTTTCTCATGTATAAAGCAAATCTTAAGTCAATTCTGCTATGAACTTTGATAACAATAAAAAGCAGAAAGGGACAAATAATAAATCATTTTTGTCAAGAGTTTTAATATCAAGAGTATGATTATGAAAAATCTTGTTGTCTATTCTAGTCATAACCAAATATTAGAAAAAATGTATTGTATAATTTAAAGCTTGCATATGTAAACATTACTCATTCATATTTTGCAGATGTATATAACATGTCTCCAAATATACTGTTAACTGTACAGAAAATTCGAATTGTAAATCATTTATTTTTGTCAAAGCTGTATCATAAACATAGTCAATATTGACTTCATCTTGCTATGAATCCTGATATCAAGAGTACCCAATTTTAACTATTTAAAAGATAATATCTAACACTTACATTTTACTTTAATCTAGAACATGATATGTATATAACTTGCAAGTACATAAAAATTAAAATAAAATATTTACTCTTAAATCCAAATTTCCTATGAGTATAAAAGATCCATTGATGTATTTTGGAAAAAGTCATACTGTACTCAACAGAAATCTTATGTTTACACAAAATAGCCAAATATAAACAATTTTCTAAAGTAATAATATAAGTCTTTTTTATCATGTTTACCGCTTGATTAAAAAACTCATATAAATATTGAATATTGCTATGTTAGTTGAAACATTTTGACTAGCATGAAGCAATAGCAAAGAAAGTCATTAATATTGACATACCTCATGCCAACCATTTGAGTATCATGCTAGCTGCTCACGTTTCCATTCAACCATGCATGTATTTAGAATAATAAATCCCCAAGTTTAAACACGTGATGTTCAATTTTCACAATACGTCATAAAATGATCTAACTCCATCCAAAATATTTTATCCAGCATCTATAATATTATTCTCAATTCTAAATGCGTCAAATTGTACGACCACGAGTGTCATTCAGTACACATTGACAAGAAAAGCCAATTCAACACACCTGTCAAAAATGTGTGTCTATTTTACTTAATAAATCTTGATACTATATATAGATTCATTTAGAGCTGACATTAACATTACCTAAATTATAGATGTTGTCGATTCGATTATGTCCGATTATAATTTGTTTATTAAAAACTAGAAATATCAGAACTTTTTTTGGTGAATGCCTTACCCCATACATAAATCGACTGCTAACGGTCATCATTTCAACTATATCTTTTTTCATAATTATGTTAAACGTGTATGTCATTTCTTTTTTTAATATTTGTGTATCACATGTTTTCTTTTACTTCTCTGGTCTGGGTCATATTTATGTCTACTCACTCATACATCACTTGCATCCTGGCATAACTTAACTATGACTGTAGATATATCAATATATAGAGTGAGAGTTGGATTGTTCGGACCATATCAACTTAAAATGAGTGGGTTCAAACCCTTAACCAACTTCGGATTAGTGACTTGGCTGTTAATGCTCTTGATAAAATCTGGTGATATTCATGTAAACCCAGGGCCTCGAAATGAACACAATCATTCATTTCCAGAAACTGCAAATACGTATTCAGCTTACATATCTCAGTTGTCCATTGTTCACTAAAATACTCAAAGTATAAACAAGAAGTCCGATATTCTCAATTCTGAACTAAATAATTTTGATATTAAAGCTCTAACCGAAACTTGGCTTGACCAACGAACTTCCACTGATGAACTTATCCAGCAAGCAAAGCAGACTCATCTCAATAAACTCGCAGATTCCTTAAAGAACACTTGTGAATTAGACAAAAATTTCTGGCAAACTATCAAACAGTTCATCAAGCCGAATAACACGAACACATGTATTCCTACACTCAAAGACGCATCACATGTATATATAAAACCAACACGGAAAAAGCCAATGCACTGAATAACTTCTTCCAAGCACAAACCAAACTCAGTGATGGAGCCGTGGCCTAGTGGTTAAGGTGTCTGCCTCTCAACTCAGAGATCATGGGTTCGAGCCCTACTCGGGTCACGACCATGTTTCTTTATATGACACCAGAACTGGAGTGACCATATAATGGATGTCAAACACAAAGCTTAGCAAAGAGTTAACATTTTAAGATCATTCAATTTTACTCTTGATCGAAAATCACTTGCAATATTTATTTCATATGTCCTTCATTCGCCCGATTCTTGAATACGCGGATGTTTTGTGGGACAATATCTCTGTTGCATAGGCTAAGGAACTTGAGAGCATTCAAATAGAGGCAGCAAGACTTATCACAGGAGCAACACAATTGGTTTCATTCGAAAAAATCTACAAAGAATCTTCTCTTGTAACTCTTAGAGATCGAAGACTGAAACATAAACTTATTCTTCTTTATAAAATGATACATTTAGAAACACCCCCTTTTCTATCGGACCTCATCCCACCTGTTGTTGGAAACACTACCTCTTACAGCCTTCGGAACTCGGATCATTTGACAAACATACATTGCAATACACAGCTTTTTTTCTAAATCTTTCTTACCGTCAAGTATCCTCTCTTCGAACTCACTTCCGTCTGACATACAAATTGCCTCGTCTGAATCGGCTTTTTAACAAGCTCTGAACAAGGACACATCAAGAACACCCTCCTTCTACTATATAGGTAATAGGGTGTTAGCTAATCAACACGCATGTCTTCGCATGCACTGTAGCTCACTAAAAGAACATCTTTACTACTAAAAAGAAAAAACATTATAGTCTCAGCAGCGTGTGCTTGTGGCGGAGTTGAGGATATAGATCACTTTCTCTTACATTGTCCGATTTACACAAACCAAAGAGCGGATCTACTCAGTAATATTTTACCAATTCACTCAGTTAATTTAGATATCCTTCTATTTGGCAGTCAATCCTAACTCATTTATTTTCACACAGGTATCAAATTACATTTCAAGTACAGGCTGTTTCAAGTGATAAATATCCCACTCTGACATGGACTTGACCCTTGCATAAACTATTGTTCCTTTCTTTCATAAAAACTTTGTCCTTATACGCTATTAAAATGTTAACTTCTGAATTGTATACTCTCCTGACACTTTTAACTTAATTACACTCTACCAACTCACAATTTATTTTCTATTAATTTGTTCTCTGTAGTGTTCTCAAAAATACTATTACATATTGATTGTTACACCACCATGTCAGCTTAGCACGATAGTCAGAAGCGAGGCTTAGCATAAGCATTTAGCTTTATCCTATATTCTGATAGATAACATGTTAAGTACACTTATTAATTTCTGTTTTCATTGTAGTTTTGTTTTTATGTTAAATCTCTCTGTAATTATTTATGTGTATTTTGTATGATACATTATGTAAGCAATTTATTGAAAATAAATATTGTTTAAACCAAGACAAATGGGAAAATAGTCACGAATGGATAAGGGGATTATGATGGTAGACATCGACTATATTTTGAGGCATGTTAGAAAATGCATGACCTATCCATGTAACAGTGCTTGAACTTACTGTGGTAGGAGATCAAACAAGATCATGAAGATGACAAAAAATTACAGACTGCATTGGATCTAACGAAATTTAATACAATGATCATGCTTCAAAACATCATAGTTAAAATCTCCAATAACAGTACATTTTTTGCCCTCTAAATATGATTTTACTCAGGATATAGAAAAATTATTAAGTCACTCAACTTTAGAAGATGGCGGTCTGTATGCATAACACAATAATAACGATTTGCATCCAGGCAATATAAGCACTGCTGTGAGTTAAATCCTATATTACAAGCGAGTGAAAGAAATATTCTTTTTTACCATAAACATTTCTTATTTTATATGTGATAAATAGAATATTAGATTCGTGTAGGCTCATTAAACACGTTAAATAAAAAATAATGCTCGCCAGAGGCTCGCCTAAAATAATTTTATTCAACCTGCACAAACAAATCAGTAATGACCCTTATTCAATATCCTCTATTTTTTAAATAAACTGCCTTATATTTGTTCTGTTGGTGATATGTTAAATACTTGCTTAAGAAGTTTCATAGCCATAAAAACGACAAAAATATTTTTCTAATTTAAAAACATATGACGTTGATAAACTTAATACTATATCAGATTTATTTCAAAATTTCAAGTTTACTTATTTCATCATCAGGAATTGCCTTCGAAATGTGTGTACCACGGATCAATTATAGTTGAGGCTTCTACACAAGCATCAACCACGGCGAAAACAACAAAATTCTCACTTCCTCCTGACACAAAACCAGGTATATAACCATAATAAATTATCATCTAACCCCAAAATCTGGTATATAACCATAAGCAGTTATTATCTTACATAAAATATTGTATATAAACATGAGCAACTATTATCTTACTCGATTTTGGTATTAAACTATAAGTAATTACTTATTGATACTTAACTGGTATATAACAATGATTAATTAATATAATTATGGCATTAATCTTGTTATATATGTTTGATTATTTAGTATACAATTTATGACTCAAAACTTGGTATATAACCATAAGTAATTATGATGTGACACTTCACCTGATTTATAGCTTTGAGTAAATAGATAATTAATTCTGATGTATCATTGTATATCATTTTTGCTCGTATGCACAGATGTCATCTTCTGTTTATGTAATGATCAGGTACATAACTTGAGTTGAATATCCTGGACGTTTGAACTATTATTTGATATAAATACTGTTAAAATTTTAACTTGCTGAACAGCAAATATACTCGTATACTTATACAAATGTATTTTATCTCAAACACTTCTATGATTACAGAACGGAGACGAAGAGAAGCGGAACAAGCGGCACAAACTACAAAAAGTATTGGAGAGAAATCAAAACCAACATCCAAAAATAATATAGTAAGCACTAGTATTTAGCTTTTATAACAATCAATATTTCATTTTTAAAGTGAAATTAAAGCTGAACACCAGATGAGACAAAATATTTTAAGAAAATTAAATCTGAGATTTTTTAAATATTTAAAGAAAAGGAAAATGATTCAAGATTCACGTATTAACTTACGTGGTATATGCGATAAAGGTTTTCTTTTAGTATTCATTACTATTTGTTTCTGCGTGAATAACGCAGTAAGGGCTATATTTTGAATATTTTCTGGGTTTTTTTGGTAATTTACGTGGATTGAAAGTGCCGACTTCAAAGTGTAAATTACTTTTTACGATCTTTCCACAATATTTTACCTTTTGATACATTTTCAAACTTTTTTATGAAAATTGGCAAGAATGTGGAGGTGTGCTCCTTTAAAATTTGTTGTATATGCCAATTCGGTACAAACCTTAAACACGCTTATAAATTTTATCTGGACAAACCCAGTCATCAGTGTGAGAGTAAAACGAATCAAATAACTAATGGCTGAGAAGCAATCAGTGCTGACCGTCATATGTCTTCGTAGAACCAGATAACTCGAGTAGGCTAAGGGTTAAAATGATGTAACAAAGGTCATAGATTTACATGTAGACATTTGTTGAAATATCCCTATCAAGTTAAGAATTTTGCAGTCTTGATATAGCGAGACCGAGCTTGAAGTGCGAACTGCTTCTGAAGATGTTGTGAAAAAATTATATACACTCTATCGCAACCAGATTATACAAAGTATAAGCTAAAATATTTAAAAAAAAAATACGGAGCAGACAACTGGTCCCGTGTTCACAAAGAAAAAACGGGTCAGGATCAGATGATCCAGATTTAATTCTATAATTGTATTGCAAAACTAAAATTGATGGTATTTTGCTAGAATTGAATAGCAAAAAAAAAACAACAACAAAAAACTGTAAACTATTGCTGATTTGTAAAAAAAACCACCGTCTTTGGTAGGCAAAATAACTGACAGATGAGAAAGACGGGATATAGTGAAATGGACTTGACCAAAATTTTGGGATTTTGTCCCGCCTTTCTCTAAAGCCTATAACTATAGAACTGTACAAGCAAAACAGTTTTTTTTGTTAAAATCAGCACAAATTGAGAAGCTCAAATTATTAATCTTCTTATCAGCACAAACTATTTAAACATTGCGTTAAAAAATCAGCACAAATGTTATATCAAAACAGAACACAGGAAATCTTTCCAGCAGCAAATCCATATGTCCTACACATACATATTCAGCCGCACTTATATTACAATTTTATGTTAATACTTAGTTGGCGCCGTAAAATAGCGATATGGCACCTTTTATAGCAAAACAGCAACAAAAACGGGTCCCGAAAAACATGGTGACCCCTCTCTCATAAATTAAACTTGGCCGAAGCCGATGGCCAAATGGGACTGGCAGGACAGCCCCACTGCCAAACAGCGGCAGGAAGGCCATGTCAGAATATGGGGATCCACGCCAGAAGTACAGGTAGGGCCAAAATGCAGGCACTGGTTTCATAATTGTATCAAAAAATGACTCCAAATTACAAGAACCATGGTTGCTGCCCCACTAATATGTGTTCCAGACCAAATCGAATGCCATTGATAAAAATCATGTTACCTGCCTCAGATAAGTGTATCCCATCTGGGACATAATTAACCTTATTGACTTTGAGAAGAAAAGAAGCCCCCACTGTTTTTGATTACCTTTACGGCATAAGTGTTAAACCTTTAACGGGCCGCTAGTTGCCCTTTTGTTTCTTTGCCCCAGTCACGAGGAAGAATCTCTGACCATATAATAGTAACCAACGGCCACTGCTCTCTTATGAAAGTAACCAGTCATGTAAGAATGTCTTTGAGTTCTTTGATTGGCTTGTTCTTCAAGTCATTACCACCCACATGTAGAATCAAGTACTGAGGTAGATCACCCCATAAGTGTACACAGTTTTCTTCGTGTCCTACTTAAACCACTATAACCCTGCCACCATTGATAGGCCCTTAAACCTAGACTGCTACCTTCTGGTATTTGCCTTGCTACCAGAAAAACCCTCTTTATAGTGGATGACCCCCACCAACCATACAACAGGTGAACCTGGAATACCTTGGAAGCTGTTAGTTTCCAGCGTCAATATATGAAGGGGAAAATATATTATTATATACATTTATATACATATAATTTCATGCACTAAAAACTAGAAAAAAATACTGAGAACCTACTTTATAACAAAAATCATGCATTATGTACACGTTATGCAGGCTTAAACTGACTGAATATATGTTTTGTACGCAACAGAGGACCATCTACCGGACTACTTAATTTGCCCTACTGACCATCCTCATATTGCAGCACAAGAAGCTGCCCCCCCCCCCCCGAGCGGAAACTGAGGACTGCCGAAAAGGGGTACCTAGTCAGGTGATGACAATTAAAGTGACAGAACAGTGGTCCGGGAATACTGTGTCTGTATTTTATATATCTTTTTAAGATGTCCTATTGGACACAAACTACTATCTTGCAACTTTAAAATTTTTATCGACGCCCCCTTTCCCATTTGGTCTGCCTTTGAAAACCTTAAGAGAAGAATTACATGTCCATCTTCAGGACCAAAAGTTATATCCTGTATGCCTAGGATCTTATGCATATTTATGTCAACCTTTTTATTGGCTGTCAACTCCCCTACCCAAAAAACCCCAAAGTATGCTACTGTAAAACTGCAGAGAAGAGATTAACCTCATAAGTGTCTCGGCATACTGCTTAAATCTTAGTCAGAATGCTTTGAAGTAACTCCAATTTAATAGGAAGGCGTGCCTTCTTACCTTTGGCTGTTCGACGCAAGCCTTCTAAGACCATATTAACTACGAAATGTTCATAAAAAACCCTTAGTTTACACTGAAAGCTTATAGCTGTCCTAAAGCTAAAATTGCGTAATGACATTGTAACCTCTTGAATAGCTGGTGGCAAGAGCTCTGGCAATCTGTAACCCTTACGAAAACGGTTAAAACATGCGAGCCTAATATTGTATGCCTTAATGGTATTTTGCGCCGAAGAAGCGCTCAACAATCGTCTAGTTGTAGATCAAACGGAGCAACTGAAGAGGGGGGTTCGAACGGTTCCCGGTCTGATTTGGGTGCCATCTGCCAAAAACGTTCCCATTGTCGACAAGAAATAGCATCTGCTATAGCATTGCACTTTGAATAGATATGGACTACCCGAAAAATAGTGTTCAGCTTCATACATTTAAGCACAAAAAACCTGATCAATTGCATAAGTCGTTTAGATTTGGAAGTCTGTTTGTTAATAACCTGCACTAAGGCCTCGTTATCAATGAAAAGAGTAATTTTCTTATTTGCAAACCGCTCCCCCACAAACAGAGTGCCAAAACTACTGGGACCATTTCTAAATATGAAAGATCTTTCAGCACTGAATAAAAGACCCATTGGTGTGACCATGGTAAAGAAAAACCAATGCCCTTGAAAAAAGCAAGCTGTCCCTAAATGAGCTGATCCTGCTGCATCAGTAAAAAGACTCAAATCATTGCTTGTGAACCAAGCTTTCTCTGGAATATACGTAATCCCATTGAAATTCTCTAAAACATTAAGCCAGACCGATAAATCTTTTTTCGTAGCGCGTAAAACCCTGAGCATATGATGGGGCTTTTGGGGTGGCATCATAGCATCATAGAACGACAGAGAAATGCACGACTTGATCTAATGGCTTGGCCAAATAAAATGATCTTGCCTTCTAGGCTCTGCAGCTTACGTAATGAAACCTTCCGTCTATTCAAAAATTTGGAATCAATAGCGTAAGTTCGAATATTTTGTGGCTTGGTATACGGACAGACATTGCATTTGTGTCTATTTCCAGAAACAGAAAGCTATAATTGTAGTAGGATTGACTGATTTTTCAGTAGCCATAGGGACACCTAAATCTTGACATATTGCCCCAAAGGTAACTAGCAAATTCTGACATGAGTCTGAGTTACCACCCCCTGCAAATATAAAGTCACCAAGAAGGTGAGCCATAGTGTCCGATCCTGCTTTGTGGCAGCATAACCATTGTAACAAGAGCACTGCTAGGCGGAGCATTATATACCCGAAAGTGTTTTTTTCTAATAAATTAAATAAAGTATTACCTCCTCCAAATAGCAATCCTCCTATAAAGTTTGAATATTGAGGGCCAAATGGAAACTGTTTTCATTTTTGAGGTAATAGATACCTTGAACTTTGACCTTGTGACCCCAAAATCAATAGGGGTCTTCTACCCAATATGGACAATCATCCTATGAAGTTTTAACACTATAGGCCAAATAGAAATTAAGTTATGTTCTGGAGACTGTTTTCAGTTTTAAAGAAATAGTGACCTTGACCTTTGACCTTGTGACCCAAAAATCAATTGGGGTCCTCTACCCAATATGGACAATCATCCTATGAAGTTTGAATATTGTGGGCCACATGGAACTTAAGAAAGGCTCCGGAAACTGTTTTCAGTTTTAAAGTAATAGTGACCTTGACCTTTGACCTTGTGACCTAAAAATCAATAGGGGTCTTCTACCCAATATGGACAATAATCCTATGAAGTTTGAATATTGTGAGACAAATAGACCTTAAGTTATGCTCCGGAAACTGTTTTAAGTTTTAAAGTAATAGTGACCTTAACCTTTGACCTTCTGACCCCAAAGTCAATAGGGCATATAAAAATGTTGAGAACTTCACAAAATGGTTTGCGCTCTGACTTTGACCCATTGGTAAAACTTTATCTACATAATATTTACCATCGGCTTTGATACCAGGCAAAGGAAAATCTTTTACCCGTATAGGTAAAATTCTATAAGCTGATTTAAGGTCACGCTTTGCAATCAGGTCCCTAAATCATAGATCATTTCTGTAACCTTGTCAAAAGATGTATATTGTACTTTACAAAACTGATTATGAATCACGTCATTAATACTTGCACCCCTAGGGTAAGAGAGGTGCGTAATCATTCGCCAGCCTCCATCAGATTTCGGCACCAGACCTACAGGAGATACCCTTAAATTTGGGTAAGGGAGCTTGTCAAAAGGACCTGCTAACCTATCCAGTTGTATTTCTTTATTTATTTTACCCATTAACTCATCTTTATGATCAAATGCGGATTTCAGATTTCGACATTCAATTGATGCTCTAGGTCTTGTGTATTCAATTTTAAAGCCATACTTAAAGCCCAAAATAAGTATTCCAGCATCGCTGCGGTTAGTGCATGTTTTTAAACATTTACATTAACAGAGAACAGCCTAAATGTCAAACACACATTTGATTCTCAATGCAGTGGCGATTAGTGCCTAGGCTGGGCTGACAGTCTAGGTCTGAAAAGTTGCCTAGGCAATATTCTCTGTAAGGGCTGCCTTAGCTGACTAAATGTTGACTTAACCCCCCTTGGTCTTTGAACAACCCCAGTGCCCCCTGGCCTCCAACATGCTTGGGCTGAATGGTTCCCGCTACAATTGAGACAACAATGACGATAAGACCAAACAACACAAGTACATGATCTTAAATTAAAATCGTAGCACTTTTTGTCCCCACTTAAATTGAATAAAATCTTGGGCCCATGCAGAGCAACCATAGCTCTTGATCAATAACAGTAAAGTTCAACAATTCTGATGCTGGGTTTACAGATAAACGGAGTCTAAATTGTGTATCGTAACTTTGCCACCCCAAACCTACATGGCGCTTTACAGCATAGCGAGTAACAAAATAATAAAATACTTCAATATTACCTGTGTTGCTGATGGGTGGGCAGACAAATAAATGCTTGCATAAATAAGGAAAGCGTCAGACCATTCCTCAATATTACTTATTTTGTTATTTTGCGTAGCTTGTGCCATTGTTACATGGCTGGCAGGAGATATAGTGAGTTTAGGACCAAGGTCCTGGGTGGCGTTCGCCTTTTGCAAGAAAACCGCTAAGTCAACATATTGGCCTGATGTCACTTTATCCCGGACTGTCTGATGGACTGCATACCCCAAATTTGATCTAACTGAAGGGATAATTCCAGGTTCAAAAAGTACTACCCTCAGTCAGACATTAGCGTCTGAACTTGAAGCAGAACTAGTAAGACCAACAGGTGGCGTTGGCTGATTGATCTGTACTGGGCCTGGCACTTTTAAGCCACCAACAGGGACAGAATTCTGGGATTTTGTTTGGCTACCCACCGTTTAGCACGGGATTCGGGAACTCCTTTATCCACTAACCGGCTTGGGGCTTTCCTTTTCCTAGTGGATTGTGAACGTCTCATTTTTGATCAATGAAAAAGAAAACAAATGAAGTCATAATAAAGAATAATATTTTGATTTGGTGCCTGTTATTACTCTATTTAATTATTCCCGTATTATATTTTATTAATAATGTACATGTTAACCACAAAATTGCAGTCTGTGAGTCATGCAAAAAAACCGCGCCACGGCCCACGTGACTTCAATTTTACCGAAAGAAAGAAAGAAAGGCAATAAAAAAACTCAATGTAGAACAGGTTACATACATAATATGATTTACCATTAATACAACTGAACAGGATTATTTATATTATCAATTGCCTATCAAAACAACCCTTATATCTTTCTAAATTAAACACTGCTGAAAAATCCTGCCTCTTTGGATGCCGAAAATTCCAGAAAGGTCGTGCCATAAAAATATCTTGCGCGTAATATTCACATGTTCATCTTTTAAAGGATAGTTTGACAAGTTTCTGAGGGATAGTTCTTTACAATCTCGTAAGCGATGAAAACAGAAAATTGCCCCCAAACAAACAAGTGCTATTCTAAATAATAGCCCTCCTTATTTTGGGATAAAATAGACGAATTTTAAAACAAATACAAACATAATTGGTTCAGAATAATAATCACTTTTAGGATCAAGATCAATATTCGGACCATATATTGCAAAATCAATGTACATTTATTCTAAAACACCATAAACATTTTATTTGAAGTCCAATTTTATCAAGTGAATATGAAATAGTTGATATAATTATGTAAATAAACAATGGGAACTATTTGAGTTTTAAATTTGATCCTGATTTTTACCCTGATCTTTAAATCTGAGTGAACAAAGCGCCAGATATGTAAATGTTTGAATTTTTAAGATGTGCAACGACGACTATTCTTGTGAGGTGATATATTGTGAAGTACTAAATCTGGAACACAATGAACAACACATCATCGATATCAAACTGGATGTTTTTGAAAAAGAACTTGCCAAACAAAAGGTATGTTTCAAGCACATTTCTTTGGTAGTACCTAATTTAGTCCTATTATTTTTAATTGGTTTGTTGTTAGTTGGAAGGCCTAAATATAATACGGTATTTATAAGAGCGTTACTACATTGTACTTCATAGTTCATACAGTTTTGTACGGTAGTTGATTTATGCCATGTCGAATACTAGCTCCGCTGGGCGCATGACGAATGCACAAAAATACGTCAAAATGACCACTTTATCGAGTTTATTGTTTCCGCGGATCGAAAGTGCGACATATGGTCACAATGCCGTCTTTTCGTGTTTCCGTCTGGCGTCCTGCGGAGCAAAAATACGACTTAGTACAAGCCAGTCACCATAGTTTTGTCTAATGACATCCTACGAAGACATTCTCCTTGATAATGAGTCTACCGGTATGAAATCGGTAGGCTACAAGTTTAATACTACCGCGCCAAAATATCCTAAATAAACTTTCCTATCTTCCATTCTTAGACAAAACTTTCATAATTTTCAAAACAAAAAAGTACTGACTAAATAGCGAACAATGCAGAACACTGATAAGATTTCCTTTTCTCCAAAGTGCCGGCTGATCTAGGTCTGAACTTGTTGTACCGGTAAATTGAAGTTTATGACAGTATGTGTATTAACCCATTCTGATAGAATAGCACCTTCATTTGTGAAAGATTTAAAATGAAGAAAGTGGAGACATAATGTTTCGTTACATCTTTGTATTGAATTGTGTATCACTTGTTTTATAAAGGAATTCCTTGAAATACATTACGCAACAAACGCAACCGTTACAGATCCATTTATTTGGTACGGTGGAAAAGTTGTTCCGTGGGAAAAAACTGTATATGCTGAGGTAAATTTGGAATTGAGATACGTTTGTCATAAAATATGTTGGTACGAAGTATGTTCATGATGTTAAACATCCATGATAAAATCAGGAAAAATATTTACATTTTACTTCTAAACTTTGAGTATTATGCTTGTTGCGATAAACCCATGTGAATTGTGTTTTATTAAATGAATACAATAATATTTTGAATGTTGTTCTTTTTTCTTAAAAACAACTAAGGCATTGTGTCCGTCAAAAATTAAAGAACTGAACAATCAGTTCAACTGTTAGTATTTTTGTTTTGAATCTATACATATTTTCGTTATAAATCTGTACATATATAGGGTTCAACAGAAGGACTTGATCAAGTTGTGACTTTCTGTTATATGTAGAAATACTCGCTCCCGTGACATGTATGTGTCAATCAGCTCTGTACTTTAAAGATTTTATTTGACAAAACCTCGCCTTTTTTTCTGCTGCAATATTGAAAACAAATTATTTGCATTTAATAAAAAAATTGTGGACGACGATTGTTGGTTGTCCGTCCTGACTTCCTCCTACCGGGTTTTCTTTCGTCCGTTTGTAACAATTTAACAACGGAATAAAATCTTTACTACTTCAGTCATAAACATCATTTAACTTCATATGTGGTTACATCGCATTGAGAAGAAATAAATTTATCAAGAATCATTAATCTTCTTCTCTTTGCAAAATATTTGAATTATTGCTCTTTGAAATATTTCATGCTTATTCCGGGGGCATAATTCAAGACAACATCCGGAACTTCATTAATGCGTATAATTTTCTTCAAACTAAAATATTTACTTGACTCTGTTATTTATAATATGTCATTATGCATGTTTCAAATGTCACATAGAACTGCAGTTTTTAACATTAAGTACATATACAAATGTATATTTCACAACATTACAGAATTTTATTACGTTACACTATTTTGTCTGTTTATTTGAATATAATATATCTTATAAACACTGTACATTAATGCAATACAGCGATGTAAATCAATGTATTCCAGAAATGGACAACATTTGTTGTAGAACCTTCAACTGTTGTATTAGAGGTGGACATTTGGATAATTATAGGAAGTGCTTTTGGTGCCCTCGCTTTTCTTATCATTGTTATCATAATTCTTTGGAAGGTAGGTCATTTTTGTAAATCTTGGTGATTTCTGGTTAGTTATCCAGAAAAAAAAAACGGTTAAGTGGATGGACTGTCGAGACATGACCAAATTATGTTTTAAATCGGCAAAACATTCAGAAAAAAAGCACACACACACACACACACAAATAAGAGGTGTGAGATTTGAGTGTTTTTTTCTCAAATTTCAAATATGTTTTGTGTTAATTATGATATTAAACTTAAAGTTGAATATGTTATAAGAAACCAGTGATCGGCAGTTAAAACAAACCATAGTAAATAAAATATATAACATATCTTTGCAAATATTACAGTCGTCTCGTGGCATGTTTGTACTTTCAACAATTTATTTGACAGTCTCGCCTTTTTTCTGCTACCATGTTAAAAATAAATCATTTGCAATTAATAAAAAATTGTGTAGGACGATTGTTTTAAACATAATGTATCTTAAAACTTTACAATTATACTAAATATTCAGTAGATTTACCAAAGTTTCATTAAAGCTTAGGATAATAAAAACAATATAGTGTATTTGCAGTGTGGATTCTTTGTGCGGAAGAAACACAATGAGGTTCAACAATGGAAGCGCGCCAGATTGTACATCCATTAGCATATCAGATTGTCAAATAACGAAAAACAAGCTTATACTACAATGGAGGAAAAAGAAAGTTAAACAACTAGTTTGCATGTACATTTATTACGTCAGTTAAAATGCTAGTCTTAACATTCGCCTTACTCGAGTGGTTTTGTTTTAATTTGGAAAAAAGGCTTCGTAAATAAAATGTAGATAACATTTTGTAAAGATAATTATTTCTTGAGCAAATGCGTCGACTGGTTAAAGATCCTGTATGTTTTGTGATTAATATTGTTACTGTGTGTATACCACACTTGCAAAAATTATATATGTATATAATTATGCAAATAAAACAATTTTCAAACATCAAAAAAATGTAAAATGAGTAATGCAAATAATTGTGCACATTATAATTAATCAATAAATTACATGCATTCATTTCGTATTGGATTCGACTTCGAATTTATAGAAAATAAATTTCTAATTACCTCCCTTTATTTACATGAAATGCTAAATTCGGTAATATTTTTATAAATAATTCGGCAATATCTTTATAAATAATGCTTATTTGAACTTACAATATTGAAAAATCTTAATATGGGCATCATATTTATGAAATAAAACCATGACAAAAAATGTGTTACAGGATCTTTAAAGTATTGTGTATGTTCGAGCAATAATTTGAAACACTTAACCATACATTTCTTACCCAGCATGTATTATTTCTGAAAATATGTTTTGTGTTACTATATGTTTTTGCTTGTATCTGTGGAATCAAGTTTTGCCAGATGGACTGAGCTCATTAAATGGACTCCATTTAGGCTTTACGACAAGAAGGGACTGAAAATAATTTTCCGAGATCAATGTTCCATTTGATGTAGGTCTAGAAAAATAACCTGTCTGCTAAATTTCAGATCATTCGGTTACTCCGTTTTTTTCCTGAATAATTATCCTAATTTTGAAAACGACCCAAAATTGAAAAGCGTTGCAACGCTTTTAACTCAAATCGGGCTGAGAATAGCACAAAAGTACGAGTTTAATTTTATTTCTGAGTATGCTTCTTAATTATCGTTTGCATCTTTCTGTTTTAAGTGTCCGGATTTATCTATGTATTAAGTAATTCAAATGTTAAGATTGTAGGCTTTTGGACCTCAGTGGAGTCCCCGTAAGGTGTGGCGCACTGTTTTAAAACCATTGATCTCTGAAATATTGTCTAAGTAATTGTCCTTTGTATTTTTTCACATTAATTTTATTCTTTTTCGGTAGCAAATCTGAAGAAGTATAAGAGATTCATATATTGATAGATCTTATTAAAGTAAATCCATTTTTCAAGAACAATAAACCTGTTTTTGCATCGTTTTGGAGTAATTGTCCTTTGTATATTTTATACTAGTTATTGCTCTTTTAATTAATTTATTTCTATTCCTACTTTTAACACGATTGAATCGTAAAATTGTAATATTTTAAAAGTGTGACCAAAAGAAACAAAACACGAAACGCTGATTTGACCATTCATGTTAATAATCAAAACTTAAGAACAAAAACTTGTTTATAGATTATGTTGTACAACTCTATAATCATAAAAAATATATTTTTGGAAAAAAATCACCTCGTATTGACTTAGTAATTTTACAAGTACATGACATATATTGCATTTGTCTGCATGCATATACATATTTTATTAGTGGTTTGAGTCGAGCCTCAAGTTAACATAAATGTGCTAAACAATTTCTATTGATTGTTTTTTTAAAGGAGTCTGTAAGCCCAGACATAGATCTTGTGAAATTGAGATACATTTTTTATGGCGCGCACCAACACAATTTAGGTCATAATGGCGCTGAAGCAAGAAAGATGATTTAGTATATATCGGGTGTGACAAATTAAGAGCAACAGGAGTCATATCACTTAAACTGCTGGAGCTAAGAGATGCATAGACTACAGTTATTCAAACCCATTTAGGATACTCTTACGATCACGCAGGGATAAATGGTGGCTACAGTTCTGATGCCTCAACCCTTAAAGGCAACCCCTCAGCCACAAGGGGGGAGGGGGTGAGATACATGAAACGCACTTTAAAACTAACACACTTTCTGTAACACAAAGTTTCCAGAAACATTATCCCAACAAAAGATTATCAAATAGGAAACAAAAATCAACTGATTGATATATACCTGAATAGAAATGATACAGAAATGCGCCATGAAATTCATAAAGTAATACCGAGGTTTGGACGTTAAGTTGATCTTCTTTACTCAAATCGCGTTATAAATGAATGTTTAAAATCCCCAGAATATTTGTCCATATAGATAATATTAGAATGCAGTTTTGAACGTAAATCTATGACCGTATGTTAAGCTACAGTCTCACTTACATCCCGACAGAGCCCCAGTAGACGTCCGGGGTGATCCGGGAACGACCGGGAACAACCGGAGTACATCCGTAACTCTGCCGGCAACGTCCTGGATGATCCGGGATGATCCGGGAACATCCGACATTCGACCCCGGATGGAATAAAATATTTAATATCACCGGGCTGGTCCGAGAAGGTATAGCTTTGCCGGCTTCATCTTTAGCTCTGCCGGGAACGACCGGGGTTATACCGGGGAAGCACCGTAGCTCTGCCGGCACAAACCGGGGATGATCCGGGGTATGATATAGCCGGTAGAGCTACGGTAGAGCCCCGGAAAATGCCGGCAGAGTCCCGGCAAATACAGGCAGAGCCCCGGATGAGTAAGGTTGAGCTACGGTTGATCCCGGTAGAGCCCCGGCAAAGCCCGGATCATTTCAAAAGAATAACGACAATTTGCGATGACTGCACTTGCTGGTATTAAAACCCCTCACATTTCCCTTCTATCCAGTATGACATAAGGATTTTTCAGAAAATCATCATGAATTACTATTCTGGAACAATAGATATTATATTAAATAAAAATTATGTATCAATGTTATCATTTTCGGGCGTTTTCAATCCACCGGGGTTCTACCGGGGCTCTGCCTGGATCGTCCTGGGCTTTGCCGGGGCTCTGCCTGGATCGACCGGGGCTCTGCCTGGGTCAACCGGGGCTCTTCCGGCGTCATCCGGGAACGACCGGGGAAGCACCGGCATGAACCGTAGCTGCACCTGGGCTCTGCCTGGATGATCCGGAGCGCATCCTGTGTGGTTAGTTGAGAACTACCGTAGTGCTGCCGGGGTAAGTGTGACCGCAACAATAATTTCACCCCGGATCGTCCCGGATCATCCCGGTAACTTACCGGGATGATCCTGGGCTCTGCCGGGAGTAAGTGAGACCGAGGCTTAACATGAAACTAAAATGCAGTGTTATCACCGAGTTATTTCTTAACACATCGTGTGACAAGAACAATATTCAGAAGTTACAATAACAAACATGGAAGATAGTGTAAAATGTTCACTTCCTGCGTACTTTTTCTGCCCCATAGTTCATACAAAATTTTTTTAACCTGACCCAGGTGGGTAAAGTTATAAACAACACGTCTTTTTTTTATATGTATTTCATTCTGTATCTGGGACTGCTTAGTGCTTTCATTTTGAGGACATTAATAGGAACTTGAACTAAATGCTCATGCATTTTTACTTAAATAAGTAAATGCGCCGCACCTTTACTTAAACACATTAGATATGTTTTATTTATTTCCAACAATATAGTAAAGAAGAAATATATCAATCTCTTACATAAATGATATTGTCGAATGTTTTATGAAAGTCTTAAATTCTTTTATATGCATATTTGATTAAATTAATTGATATCTATTATAACCGACAAGAGAAAAGAAACAGAATGCAACAAAGTGCGAACCCCTGTAGTTTTGCATTACATATCATTTGTAGCTGTGCTTGAAATTATGTATCAGATTTTTGTTTCTGAAATTATGAATAAATTCCAAAATGCGAAAAAAATCGGGTTAATGTCTTTCTTAACAGGATCCTTGCACGTGAAGACCATTCAGGTGTATTTTCAATAAAAGCAGTATTAAAATAGACACCTTGATGTTAACATAAAAGGTGAATAATTGAATGACTAAATGAATCGAGAAATATTCATTATTTGAAAAGATTGAGACTTAATATATGATAGGATATTAATAACAGGGCCGGTACTCTATTTGACTGCAAGAGTTATTTTCAACAGCGTACATATTTAGATCGGTTTCATGGCAACGTCATAAAATGTAACTGTTACATACGGAAAATTATTTTGAAACAGATTCATTTGGAATATGCTGAATAAAATATGCTTGCCATAGGCCTAGAAGATATAATTTTATTTCTATTTAATAAATTCAGTCAGTATAAGATAGAGAATACGATACTACTGAGTGTCTGATACTACAAAAAGGTCAGGTCAGTCCAAGGAAATAAAAAGAAGAGCTCAGCAGAGCCAGTCGCCAATTTCATTCTTTCCGTGCCAAGTCTACGGTGGCACAAAGGTGACATGTGTGTGTTTATCTCGTGGCCACGAGATACTATGTCGTGGCTACGAGTTACTAAGTCGTGGCCACGAGTTACTAAGTCGTGGCCACGAGATAGCTAAGTCGTGGCCACAAGATACTATGTCGTGGACACGAGTTACTAAGTCGTGGCCACGAGTTACTAAGTCTTGGCCACGAGATAGCTTTGTCGTGGCCACGAGATACTATGTCGTGGCCACGAGTTACGAAGTCGTGGCCACGAGATAGCTAAGTCGCGGCCACGAGATAGCAAAGTCGTGGCCACGAGATACTATGTCGTGACCACGAAATAGCCAAATCGTGGCCACGAGATAATTAACCAATTAGAATACACTATATATATTATGAATTTTTTAAACTTTACAACTTACTTTTACATGTAACATTAATCTTTGAAAATACTGAAGATATTTACTTTGAAATTGTCTTTTGGATCATATTAGAAAGTCACCTTCCAAGGCCCATCAGACATTAATTTTGACTATAGCTCTTTGTTGGGACAATTTTGTGATCGAATTGGACCTGGACCCCAAAATCAATAGAAGTTATCTGCTGGTCATGAACATACAATCATCATACCAAGCTTGAAATTCCTAGGCTTAAGCATTCTTTTGTTGTTGATCGGAAACCGTTTTTACCTACAAGATCAATGTGTCCTTGACATTTGACCCCTTGACCCCAAAATCAATAGGGGTCATCTGCTGGTCATGAACAATCATCATACCAAGCTTGAAATTCCTAGGCTTAAGCCTTCTTTAGTTATCACTCGGAAACCGTCTTTACCTACAAGTTCAATGTGACATTGACCCCATAATCAATAGGGGTCATACCCTGGTCATGAACAATCATCATACCTATTGCAAGTTTGAAGTTTCTAGGCCTAAGCGTTCTTTAGTTATCGATCGGAAACCATTTGGTCTACGGGCCGACCGACATATAAATGCAAAGCAATATACCCCCACTTCTTTGAAGGTGTGCATAATTACTAAATTGAGACCTAAAGTATACAAAAAGTGGAAACTTAATGTCATGTGATTTTACTATATTTGGAAAATTAGTTTAGCATATTTCCTGCAAAATGGTACACATGTCTGTGTGCACATTGGACTTTTTTTGGACTTTATCAAATACATAAATTGAAACTGTCAATGAGCAGCTGGTATTAGGCAGTGAAAAGTAGGCTGTCGTTTGAGGAATTCTGTAATTTATCGATTAATGTTGTCCTCGTCAGTCGTCAGTGTCGTCAACTGGTAAGTTTTCTTGTTATTTAATTGTCGACTGTTATGAGTGAGTAGGCCTGTGAGTAGTGAGTAGGTCCTTGAATGAGTGAGAAGGTGGGTGATTGAGTTAATGAGCGAGAATATTGATCAGTGAGTCGGTAAAAGAAAAGATTAATTAACCAGTGGTGAAATCTTAGTCAAAATGAGGCATAAACTTGTGATATGACTTCAATATTTTGACAAACTGTGACATTGACATTTAACCTGTAAATGGGTTTGGCAAAGTGCATCTACAAACAAAGTTTGAAAATCGTTAGTCAATGCACTTTAATTTAACAGCCAGTTTTTTTTTTTTACATTTTCAACCTGTCACCGGAGGCTGAAATAAGGCCCCATTTTGTTTCGACATTGCAAACATTTTTTCCACCAGCTGCCAAAAAGTATTGAGCTGCTTAACTTGTAAGAAAATCTGAACTGTTTTGACTTATTATACACATGTTATAAAATTAAAGTCATGTATTTGGTACTTTTTTTGTTAACTCTTTTTAAAGTCTCAAATTTCCCAACATGTCAAATAATTTTTCCCAACTTTTCCCAAAATAGCTAGAAAAAGCTATGTAATGTTATTTTTCTCAATAACAACAATATAATGTCCTTATAGGCACCTAATTGATCTGAATTTTTCATGTAAATCATAACAAATTAAAATAAATATAACAAAATTCTGATAATGAAAACATTGAAGTATATTATCAATTATTGCACCATTTGTTTTTCAATATAATATCATATTGTAAAATAAATGAGAATCATAATTATAAAACAAATTGTTAAGTCACGAAGACAATTTCTGTGCCAGAGTTATTGCCCCTGACACTTTTATTTGTTCCATGAAGACAAACGTCTGTTGCATACTCTGAACCTATCATGCATATGAACACACAAGTTTTGCCTGCAGTACTTTTTGCTATATCAACAGCAGTTTTGAATTTCAGCGTCATCCCTCCAGTCACATCCGTACCTTCATTGGTCATCAATATATCACCACATTCTTGTCCTGAATCACTCATCTTGTTTTTACCCTGGTTATCAACTTTTACAGTGTGCAGTAATTTCGCTTCTGAAACGAAAATAGACATCAATATTAATTTTGAGAGTGAAAGCTGGCATGATCTTTCCCATATGATATTAAACAAAAAGCTAAGCACATGTTGGCCTTTATTCCTCACATTATAGGTTATAAAGATTCTTGACAGGTTATATGGCCCTTTATAAATGGCTATGTGCATATATAACCCGAGCCACTAGGAAAGGTTATATTGAAAACAACCATTTATAATATTTACATATGGTCATATAACTTGTCAAGAATCTTTATTACAGCAAACTTCCTTAAAGGCACATAGTGCCTCAGAAATCCATTTTTTATTCCTTAGAAATGTCAAAAATGTGTTAAATAATGTTTTAATAATGGATTTAGAGTATGTTAGATGTTGAACAACTGAGTTGCACTGAATGAGCAGTAATGTGTTGTTACGTTACACGCCCACTAAACGGTGGCTCCTTCACATTTTGGTGATCTGTTTAAATGAGAGCCATCGACACTTCCGTTGCAGAGCCCTCGATGAAAACAAGTCTGAAAGAGGTACGTAATTTTAGTAAAAATATCAATTTAAAAAGATCATGCTTGTTTTTCAATCAAAGCACTGAAAGTACTGTTGGAAGGAAATTTTCATAGAAATTCCCAATGTGTGTGAATTAAAAACAAAGGAATATGTGCAAGCTTCAATCTACAGCTTGCTGATTTGATGACACAAAATGTGACGTCATTGTTTCTGTTTTTGCACTACTCATGTTCAGTGGGCTGATAACTAGTTCTTGGCCCAGGGCCCCAAACCCATAAGTTGTGACACTCATAATCAGTTGAAATCATAGGCAATTCTGTTTCTAATAAGTGAATTAATAGATAATACTACTGCATTATGAACACAAAGAACCACTCAGTTTGACCTAAATCGGCCATGACTTATATAACTACTTCATAGGAATTCAAGACCATGCCATAAGCATTATTTAATCATAGTTAATGAAGAGACTTTTTATTTTAAACTCAAGGACAAGAAAAGCTCATCATGTGCTTACATGTGTAAGTTCAAACATGACTAATTGTGTTTTAGTATGAAATTGATGTACATGCTGTTAAAGTCATAGCAAAACAAAGAACAATGATTTAAAGTAAACTTTTATTGTCAAAACTTGCATAAAAGTAAAAATATATGTGATATAAAAAATAAATGCTTAAATATATGGAGATAATGAAATTTAGTTTGTCAGATAAACTGTGTAAAAGGAACTCCACTGAGGTTTTTTGACATGATGAGACTGAAATTTATTTTCTAGATTAATGTACCACTTGATGTATATTTTGACCACTTATCTTTGAGAAAAATTTCAGATCATTTGCGCACTTCGTTTTTCAAGAATAATTATTCAAATTGTAAAAAAATGACCCAAAATAAAAGCGTTTAAACACATTTCACGCAGATCAGGCTGAGAAAAGCATAAAAAATCGATTTTCAATTTATTTCAAAGTATATTTCTTCACTATCTGTGCATATATTTCTGTATCAAGTGCCCCGGCTCATTTCTGTAGAAATTCAAATGTTATGTTTTAGGCTTTTAAACCTCAATGGAGTGAGTCCCTTTAAATTATTGGTACATATTGAGGTGACACAAGTTATAACAATCTGAATGAAAGAAGCTTTAATGCAAACGGCCAGTGGTATAGGAGGTGCTGTTTTAAGGATTTTTTACATACAAGACTGATATTATACAACAAAATATAGTCAAAAGTAGAAATGTGCCCACAGGACTTGAATGCCTGCGTTAAGAACAATGCTTATATTGAGTGGGTAATCAAAATATGTACATAATTAGACAAGCCCACTGGCAGCATATCGAGCCTGTTGCCTTTATTCAGAACTGAACCTTAAAGCTTCAGATTGGGGAGAAAGATGTATACATAAGTGAACATTTCATGATTTGTGATAAATGTTATGAAAATCCAGCCATGTATATAGAAATATACTCTCATGTTTTAATTTATTATTTGACTTTTGATCCACAGAGTTACTAACGTCCCCTGTCTCAGGGATGTTTTATATGAAACAAAAAATTGTGCTATTTCAAAAGATTGAGCCAGGGATCTAAGGATTTTCAGTCCAAAATTATGATCAATGCTAGATCTGCAAATGCAACAATATATTTATTAAAGAAATAAAATGAAATACTGAATTTCAAAATCTATCATGTTAAGCTTTGCAGGGATTTTTTGGCTCATTTTATAGCCGTTATTGGGACATATTATTTTCCCAATCCACAGGAAAATATTCCCAATTGAAAGTTACAAAAATATAGATATTGAATAAAGAATTCTAAAATCTTTGAAAATAAGGGCTTCTTCACTGTTATAGTGTTAAAATGTTTGAAGAAGCCATCCTAGGCAGTGATTGCTTGCATACATTTAATCACTGCAAAATTTCAGTCATGTATTTTTTCCCAATTTTTAACAAAATATTGCTGAAATTCCCAGTTCCATGGGTATGGGTTATGTTCCCAAAATCCTGGAAAAAATCCCTGCTTTGACCTCTAAGTGTGACCTTGACCTTGGAGGTAGGGGTGCAGGTGTTGTGCATGACATATCATCTTATCATTGTAACTATTTGTGCCAAGTATTTTCAAAATCCCTTCATCTATGAAGAAGTTATGGACGGTGCATAAAATATACCATATAACAGACTTTGTTACCTTTATACCTCTAAGTGTGACCTTGACCTTGGAGGCAGGGGTGCAGGTGTTGTACTTGACATATAGTCTTATTATTGTGACTATTTGTGCCATGTTATTTCAAAATTCCTTGAACTATGAAGAAGTTCTACATTGGACACAATATATACCCTTTAAAAGACTATGTTAATTTTTTACCTCGAAATGTGACCCTGACCTTGGAGGTAGGGATGCAGGTGTTGCGCATGACACATTGTCTTATTATAGTGAATATTTGTGCCAAGTGTTTTCAAAATCCTTTGATATAGGAAAAAGTTATGGACCGGACAAAAAAATACCCTATAACAGGCTATGTTATTCTTAGACCTCCAAGTGTGACCTTGACCTTGTAGGTTGGTGACCGATTGTTGCGCATGACACATCATCTCATTGTTGTGAACAACTGTGGCAAGTATTTACAAAATCCCTTCAAGATAAGAAAGGTATAGACTGGACACGAGATATACCCTCAAATAGACAATGTTGACCTTGAATGAGCAAGTGTGACCTTGACCCTGGAGGTAGGGGTCTGGTTATTGCGCATCATCATCTTATTATAACAAACATTTGTGCCAAGTTATTTCAAATTCCTTCAATAAATGACAAAGTTATGGACCAGACACGAAATATACCCTGTAACAGGTTATGTTAATATTTGGCCTCCAAGTGTGACCTTGACCTTGGAGGCAGGTGACCTGTTGTTGCGCATGACACATCTTCTCATTATTGTGAGCAATTGTGGCAAGTATTTACAAAATCCCTTTAGAGATAGGAAAGTTATAGACCAGACACGAGATATACTCTCAAATAGACAATGTTGACCTTGAATGAGCAAGTGCGACCTTGACCCTGGAGGTAGGGGTCTGGTTGTTGCACATGACTCATCGTCTTATTATAACAATCATTTGTGCCAAGTTATTCAAATTCCTTCAATAAAACCTTGAAGTTGATAAAGATTTGTTCATACATATTTCAACAAGAGGGCCATGTGTATATAGGCCCCTGGAGCGGGGCCAGTTTAAACCCCAGGGCTTTTATTTGAACAAACTTGTATGACACCCATTAGAAGATGTTTCATGATGTTAAGTTTTTACTACACAAATATAATGTAAAACAAAGACCTCTGCACCACCACCCACCCCCGGCATGGCCAATTTTTATCCAAGGGCTTAAATTTGACCAAACTTGGTAGACACCATAAGAAGATGTTTCATGCTAAACATCTAGGCTCTAGCTCATTGGGTTTTTTAAAAGAAGATTTTTTAAGTTTTTACTATACACATATAGTTAAAAACAATGAAACCCCTGGGGCGGGGCCAGTTTTGACCCCAGGGCTTTTATTTGAACAAACTTTGTACACACTTACCAGAAGATGTTTCATGCTTAATATCTAAACTCTAGCTATTTGGGTTTTTTCAAAGAAGGTTTTTAAGTTTTTGCTATACACATATAAGGAAAATCAATGACCCCCGGTGCGGGGCCAATTTTGACCTCGGGGCTTTTATTTGAACAAACTTTGTAGACACTTACCAGAAGATGTTTCATGCTTAATATCTAAACTCTAGCTATTTTGGTTCTTTAAAAGAAGATTTTTAAGTTTTTACTATATGCATATAGGGAAAATCAATGACCCCTTGGGGCCGGGCCAATTTTGACCCCAGGGCTTTTATTTGAACAAACTTGGTAGACACTCACTAGAAGATGTTTCATGCCAAATGTCTAAGCTCTAGCTCTTTGGGTTCTTTAAAAGAAGATACTTTGTCTAAGCTCTAGCTCTTTGAGTTCTTTAAAAGAAGATACTTTAAGTCATTTTCTTTTGGTTGCCATGGCAACCAGCGTTCTGCATGAAATTAAATTCTATGAACAATATTTAAAGGTGACCACCAAAGGAACATTCCTGTAAAGTTTGGATGAAATTGGCTTAGTGGTTTATGAGGAGATTTCATTTAAAGTAAAAGTTTACGGACGGACGCCGGACGAAAAGCGATCAAAAAAGCTCACCCTGTAACTTTGTGACAGGTGAGCTAAAAATAGTTAAGTGATCTTATTTTCCTGGTGAAAAACTGGTGGCTCATTAAAGTTCTATACATATTATGATATTTCAAATATTGGAAAGTTATCTCTAGTTATTGGTGAAAGACTGGTGACTAGTTTTCTCCTCAATGTCATTTCTTTTTCTAATTAGATTAAGTCATGGTACTATATTCATGAGGCTTTCGACATCACATCTAAGAACTCATTATCCAACATTGCAAAGGGCAGGCAGTCTCCTGGTATTCCAATTTCTTTTAAGTTTTATAAAACCACAATTTTTCTATTTCTTAAGTGTTTCCGACATGAAGACACATCTACATGTATCTTTCCTTATCGCTCCTGCTTTATCTGTTCTATCATATAAGCGCCTCTGTTTCCTGAAATATTTGTTTAGAAAAAGTTAATTGCAAAATTAAATTAAAATTCCACTATTTTTGTAAATTTTTTTTTTGGGGGGGGATTTTCAGCACAATTTCCTTCCAGCTTTACTGGTTGAGGAAGACCTTGGTGCACCTATGTGTATGATTTCAGGCACATGGATACCATCAATGTTCCATAAATGAGCTTTCTCACATGAAAAAATGCTGAGCTTGAACTTACAGCAGTGAAAGGAGTCAATAAACTAAAACAATCAGTCACAGACACCCCGGGTATTTTATCTATTTGCTTAGCAGCAATTTTTTCAAAATTATTCAAATTCATAAATGTGAGTGATTCTGGCTAAGTGATGATAAGATGATCATATATGTCAGATATGTTGGAGTGCTAACACTGCTTACTGTGAATATTCAATATTTTAATGTGAATTGTCCTGAGGTGAAAAGGAAAGGAAAGCTGAATTCCTAAATACATGTTACATGTCACAATTGTTCTTGCTATTAATTTTGTTCCTAATTTCTTGTATAAGATATTTAAATACACTAATTCTTTTTTATAAATTTGGCTTTTTGTGACAATAGTCTATCCAGTGACAGAAGCTCACTGACTTAAAATAAACTGTCCTGTGTCAGCCTTTAAACAAGTCAAGAAAAAAAAGCTATTAGAAAATAATAATTAAGAAATATCATATACAAATACTTCTAAATAATCATGTACCTCTTCCTTAAATGCCCATGCTATTGAAAGAAATATTTTTCCATTTATTCACTTCAAGGTTAGTCAGATTGACAGTCTCACATTTTAGCCTTTATCTCTCATGATTTCATTGTCATTGACCCTAAAGCATCCTTAAAATCGATATCCTGCTGTTCACATTTATAAATCTGACATGTAGGCCGAACTTCTGAAAAACAAGATATGTTTGTAAAACATGTATGCCCCCTATCAGCAGCCAATTATTCATGTGATAAGGTAATTATGCATGACTTCTGACCCAGTGATCAAACAATTAATAAGGGTTATCAAGTATCTACTGGTCATGACCTTGACCTTTGACCCCTTGACCCAAAACTCAATAGGGGTCATCTGCTGGTCAAGACAAATCATCATACAAAGTTTGAAGTTCCTAGGCCTAAGCGTTTTTACTTAATTGATCAGAAAACCGTTTTTACTTACAAGGTCAATGTGACCTTGACCTTTGACCCCTTGACCCCAAAATCAATAGGGGTCATTTGCTGGTCATGACTAATCACCATGCCAAGTTTGAAGTTCCTAGGCCTAAGGGTTCTTTTATTATTGATCCGAAACCGTTTTAACATACAAGGTCAATGTGACCTTGACCTTTGACCCCAAAATCAAAAGGGGTCATCTGCTGATCATGACCAATCACTATGCCAAGTTTGAAGTTCCTAGGCCGAAGTGTTCTTTAGTTATTGATCAGAAACCGTTTTTACTTACAAGGTCAATGTGACCTTGACCTTTGACCCCTTGATCCCAAAATCGAAAGGGGTAATCTGCTGGTCATGAAAAATCACCATACCAAGTTTGAAGTTCCTAGGCCTAAGCGTTCTTAAGTTATTGATCAGAAACCATTTTCACTTACAAGGTCGATGTGACCTTGACCTTTGACCCCTTGACCCAAAACTCAATAGGGGTCATCTGCTGGTCACCACCAATCATCATACAAAGTTTGAAGTTCCTAGGCCAAAGCGTTTTTAGTTAATTGATCGGAAACCGTTTTTACCTACAAGGTCAATGTTACATGACCTTTGACCCCTTGACCCTAAAAACAATAGGTCATCTGCTGGTCATGACCAATCACCATACCAAGTTTGAAGTTCCTAGGCCTAAGGGTTCTTAAGTTATTGATCGGAAAGCATTTTTACCTACAAGGTCAATGTGACCTTTCCCTTTGACCCCTTAACCCCAAAATCAGTAGGGGTCATATGCTGGTCATGACCAATCACCATACCAAGTTTGAAGTTCCTAGGCCTAAGGGTTCTTTAGTTATTGATCGGAAACTGATTTTACCTAAGAGGTCAATGTGACCTTGACCTTTGACCCCTTGACCCCAAAATCAATAGGGGTCATCTACTGATCATGACCAATCACCATACCAAGTTTGAAGTTCCTAGGCCTAAGGGTTCTTTAGTTATTGATCCGAAACTGTTTTTACCTAAGAGGTCAATGTGACCTTGACCTTTGACCCCTTGACCCCAAAATCAATAGGGGTCATCTACTGATCATGACCAATCACCATATCAAGTTTGTAGTCCCTAGGCCGAAGTGTTCTTTCGTTATTGATCGGAAACCGTTTTTACCTACAAGGTCAATGTGACCTTGACCTTTGACCCCTTAACTCCAAAATCAATAGGGGTCATCTACTGATCATGACCAATCACCATATCAAGTTTGAAGTCCCTAGGCCTAAGGGTTCTTTCGTTATTGATCGGAAACCGTTTTTACCTACAAGGTCAATGTGACCTTGACCTTTGACCACTTAACCCCAAAATCAATAGGGGTCATCTGCTGGTCATAACCAATCACCATACCAAGTTTGAAGTTCCTAGGCCTAAGGGTTCTTTTATTATTGATCGGAAACCGTTTTTACCCAAGAGGTCAATGTGACCTTGACCTTTGACCCCTTGACCCAAAATCGTTAGGGGTCATCTACTGATCATGACCAATCACCATACCAAGTTTGAAGTTCCTAGGCTTTAAGGTTCTTTAGTTATTGATCGGAAACCGTTTTTGCTTACAAGGTCAATGTGACCTTGACCTTTGACCCCTTGACCCCAAAATCAATAGAGGTCATCTACTGATCATGACAAATCACCATACCAAGTTTGAAGTTCTTAGGCCTTAAGGTTCTTTAGTTATTGATCGGAAACCGTTTTTGCTTACAAGGTCAATGTGACCTTGACCTTTGACCCCTTGACCCCAAAATCAATAGGGGTCATCTACTTGTCATGACCAATCACCATACCAAGTTTGAAGTTCCTAGGCCTAAGGGTTCTTTAGTTATCACTCGGAAACCATTTGGTCTACGGACCGACGGACCGACGGACCGACAAGTGCAAAGCAATATACCCCCTTTTTTTCAAAAGGGGGCATAATAAAATATAATTATTATTAGATATACATATAGTATCCCAATTATTATGTTAGTTGATATCAAATCAATAATTTAAGCAGCTAATGTTCGAAATTAGCAGTAGTCTGAGAGCCCGACTACTAAATTTCTCCTCGGGCTACCAACTTTTCACAGTAAAAAGCCTGACCAGGCTACTGTATTTTCAGAGGCAATATAAACAACTGTTTTGAACAAATGAATCGTGCTAGTGAAATGTCTTTTGGGCAAGTAAATATTTCAATCTAATAGTCCGACCAGCCAAGTCGATTCAAATCCTAATTTCTAACACTGTTTAAGAGACAATTTGTTCAAAATTGTCCAAGCATAAAGATTTTTATAGTATACTATGTATATGTTAGTGTTCATCCGTGCTGTTCTACAGAAATAAGAAACTTCGACGGGAGCGATAGCGACAGGAGAATGTTTCTTATTTCTGTAGAACAGCACGGATGAATACTAACATAGTTAGCGTCAAACTTTATTTGGCCTCATTATCATTCACTTTATTATGTCACTATGCGGTTTTATGAAGTACCATGAAAAATAGAAGTCGACTATGGAGGTAATTCGATATAGTATCGACTTTTGTACTTCTATGAAAATTAACGCACACAATTTTTAAGAGATACAGCGTTTTCATTGGATGACAAATAAAGTTGGACACTAAAGTAATTATAGTATATATACAGTATGTATTAAAATTTAATGTCTTTACTACTCTACTATACTGTCCTGAAATTTCAAGAAAACAACTATCTTTAAAATCCATTGTCTCAGAAGTTGCAAAACCAAGTAAATGAAATTGTTCTGTATTTGTATTATTCTGCACAACTTCTGATCACAAAAGCTTCAAGGACATTTATGAGTGAGTCAGGTCCTATCCTGAAAGATTGTTGTTCAAGCATTCAAAAATAACAAAGTTATAGCTACTAATAGCAAAAATCAAGAAAATTTAGACATTTACCTTGAATGTTAATATGGTGGTCAAGTTAATTAAGTTTAGTCTAGTCTATTTGAAGGGTTGTTGTGGCCATGTATGAAGACAATACACCAAGATCTGAAAAAGTTATGAACAAGGTTAAAGTTTTTTGACAGCAAATAGGAAAGCCGTCATGACTAAAATATATTTTGGCCCTAATGCAAACTGAAAATTCTAGCCTATAACACTGTTGAGACTAGCTGTTCAGCATTTTTTCAATAATAAATAAATGCAATGATTAAGTCGGTAACTTGCAAGTCTTCTAACATTTTTACAAAGAATGAACATATGTATTTCTTCCTAATAATTCTAAAATGATGTTCAGTCATTTATATTATAACAAGATATCGGAAAGATTATAGATATATCAGAAATGAATTGGCCCGTGGACTTTAATGTCAATCATAGAGCTCTTATGCAAAAAGTAATGGTAAGCAAACATCCAGCATGAAATTTTCAAGTAGCCAGAAGTTAAAATAAATTATTTAAAAATACTTTGTCATGATTCAACTACTGCTGAAAATTGACCCACATGTTTGATTACAAATTTATAACATCTATATTGTCCATAGAAATAATAAATTAATTTTCAGTCTCTTTCTCTTTGCGCTTTCACACAGATTTGAATTATTCAAGTCCATGATTTTTCAGAAGGAAAAAATCTTCTGATCATCAAACACTAAAAATTACCATACCAACTGCAAATTGCAGTCTGTGCGAAAGGCTGTCGGTCCTCGGACCTCGCCAAATAAAAATCAGGAGGGCCGAGATAAATTTTGATACAGTGATCGAATATCAATTGTACACAACAGTTAAATATATTATAAACTTATTTCTATGTTAATAGATAGTCTATATACAATAGATATGAAAAAGCAAATCCTACACAACAGTCAACACTGTAAATTCGAATCAGGGTCAGCTCGGCCCTAAAATGTACTTGGCCCTCGAGTCAGCTTGGCCCTATTCCAACTCAGCACGGGTCAACTCGGCCCATTATTATATATTACTGGTAATGATTACTTTTCATACTTTTGATATGTTTTCATCATAACTTTCATGGTTTTAACATTTTCACACTACTGGTCAGGGACCATCAACCGGACACTTTTTGAACATTTTTCCTATAGATTTCATAATTTTTAACCTAGAGATAAAAAAAATTGACACAGTTCAGCTAGGCTCTTCTCCTAACTAACAAACTAGTTTGTTTATTTCTGAATGTATTGACTCTAATATCTGAGGCTCAACAAGAAGGGTATCAAAATTACCTCAATTGTCAACACTACAGTACCACGTGTCCGGACAGATATGTACATGACGTGATTTAATTTAGATAAAAGCTTGGGTGCTATGATTTTTGACTTTTAACATGATATACAATATTTCAGCAACAAATTATGCTGAAGTTTTGGATATTCTACTGTTTACTCTGCAAATGATTATAGCTGGTATATGAGGTCAGGCATTGCTTTCTTGGCCCCCAAATTTCAACGTCAGCATTCTTGAAATAGACATTAAAATATTAACATTTACGGAGGTTGAAATAAATTTATTTACTTAATTTTAGAAGAAACATGCATTTATTGTTGATATAAAAATGACTGACCACCACTGAACAAAGAAAATTCTAAATTAAGCATTTTTGGGACCGTCCGGGTTTGGTGGTTGTCCGGTTTTGGTGGTCCCCAACCAGTACTGTAACAGACATCTAGGCCCTACTCAAGGATATTGAAAAGTTTTATTGATGAAAGTACCAATTTGTATGTGAATTTGTAGAGAAAGAAAGAATTTACAATTTAAACGCATATTTTGCTACTCCAGATTTTTTGTAAAAAACATCATTAAAAAAGCATTTGTCATATTAAAGAACAGACAGTATTAAATACAATAAAATTCATTGTCACAAAAATTCAATCTAAAAACTCTATTTATTGATCAATATTTAACATATATTGTCTTGTCTCTTGATATCTCTTCTTCAGATAATTATTTACCTTAAAGATAATTTCAAACAATATGTTATTAACTAAACAATCTATATCCTAATCCTAATATAATAGCTGCCGGTTTCTTTTTGCCGCGCCAGTTTTTGGCAAATTCAACCCCTATTTTTACGTGCTTTAAAAAAATGAAAACTATCTTAAATTGTCATATTTACTAAAAGGTTTAAAAGTTAATATGTTTTGTTTTTCTATCTTTAATACTTTTTTGTAAAAATGCATTTAAAGTTTGCATTTGCCATGGCAAAGTGTGTTTTGCCATGGCATTTCGGCATTTTGCCATGGCAAATAATTTGCCATGGCAAATTAGAATTGCCATGGCAAGATTTTTCCTACTTTTGCCATGGCAAATTTGCCATGGCAATTATTTTTTTAAAACATCACAAAACTTTCTAAAACTTATCCTATGACATGTTTTTGGTCGTATTGTTATGTTTTTATTGTAATCTCTAATTTTTTTTCATTTTGCCATGGCAAATTTTTGCCATAGAAATGCCATGGCAAATTTCTGCCATGGCAAGATTTGCCATGGCAATTCCATGGCAAAAAAATTTGCCATGGCATGTCCATGGCAAAAATTTGCCATGGCAATTGCATAAAAGTTTGCCATGGCAAAATATTATCAATAAAAAAACATATTTGCTTTGAATTTTTTTTATAAATTTATACATGGCAAATGACATATTAAGGAATATAATGTTTAAAATTTTAAAGTTTACGCAAAGAAATTCTTTTCAACCACGGGTCCTATTGATTAGAATAGATTGTATATGACATTTTAAAATGACAATAATTATAAGATCAAGGATCAAATATAATCATTGATGCTAAATAATAATAATAAAGTTTGAGTGGTAGTTATATAATAGTGAAAAATATGAATCCCTAGAGAAAGCCCAACACTGCAAATGTGAAAATTTGAGCCTGTTCATGGACGGTACTGGTAGTCCAGTGGTAG